>NC_041404.2:114649104-114701604 GCF_900747795.2 Erpetoichthys calabaricus
CGTGGCGCAATTTTAGGGGCTTCGCCTGTAGCGCTGACGTCCGAGGTTCGATTCCCGTATTGGAGTGAAGTGAGTGGGTGGTTACCTACCAGGTAACGCTTATGGTTGGCCAGCAAGTCAGGTAACATCAGCCACGGTGCCTTCAGTTGTGAGAAGCAGATCATAGAATGGATGAAAATAGTTTACTGTCAAATAATGCAGAGTACGCGACACCTGTTTCCCCCTTATTCTTGGCTCATCAGGCGTACACACTGATTGCACTCGCTTACGGTAATCGAACGTCGGACGTCAGCGCTAGAGGGGCTTCGCAGCGGTGAAGTATTGCTTTTAAATTTTAATTAAGAAAAGAAAACCTTTTAAAATTAAGTCTTAAAAAGAGGTGTAAAGATATTGACAATAAGCTACGCAAACCCACCAAGACATGCAATTGTTTAAATCAAAGCGCAAGTCGAAAAACACCTTCCCATAATATTAGTTAACGATTAACATATTTGTATATGTATTGTAAGCATACAATACAACTGATAATATGTTGCGCTTATTTATCTGGTGTACTGACATTTTTGCGCGTTTAACGGCTGAAATCTAACGTGGTTTGTGCCCTTCAGAATGAAAAGAGTTTGCATTTACCTTTTTAATAAAAGGCGAGCTTTTAAGCCTGAGAAATCACCCTGTAAATGTACACGTTTAATTGCACGTGTTAATATGTATGCTTACACAGTATTAAAAGACACTCAACAAGTACACAGTATTAAAAGACAGTCAACAATTAACGTCATTTACCTTCGTTCCCGCCTCCTCCATTAGAGTATATGGACAAAAAACAGGTTCCAGTTATGACCATTACGCGTAGAATTTCGAAGTAAAACCTGCCTAACTTTTGTAAGTAAGCTGTAAGGAATGAGCCTGCCAAATTTCAGACTTCTACCTACACGGGAAGTTGGAGAATTAGTGATGAGTGAGTCAGTCAAACAGGTTCCAGTTATGACCATTACGCGTAGAATTTCGAAATAAAACCTGCCTAACTTTTGTAAGTAAGCTGTAAGGAATGAGCCTGCCTAATTTCAGACTTCTACCTACACGGGAAGTTGGAGAATTAGTGATGAGTGAGTCAGTCAAACAGGTTCCAGTTATGACCATTACGCGTAGAATTTCGAAATAAAACCTGCCTAACTTTTGTAAGTAAGCTGTAAGGAATGAGCCTGCCAAATTTCAGACTTCTACCTACACGGGAAGTTGGAGAATTAGTGATGAGTCAGTCAGTCAGTCAGTGAGGGCTTTGCCTTTTATTAGTATAGATATATATATATATATGTGTATATATATATATATATATATATATATATATACACATATATATATAATATATGCGTATATATATAATATATATACACATATATTATATATACATATATATATAATATATACTGTATACACATTCGTATACCGGCGAAGTACTGCTTTTAAATTTTTATTAAGAAGAAAAGAAAACCTTTTAAAATTGAGGGAAAATATACCAATAACAGTTTGTTAAGGATCTGTTTTTTTTTGTGAAGCTGCGTTCACTCGAGTGATCACTTCGAGATGACTTGCTGGCTAACCATAAGCGTTACCTGGTAGGTAACCACCCATACAATCAGATTGTGAATCAGACTACGAATGCCGTTAATGTAAATAACCCCGATCTACATGCTGTCAAATAAACGAACCACACGCCGTGGCGCAATTTTAGGGGCTTAGCCTCTAGCGCTTACGTCCGAGGTTCGATTCCCGTAAGGGAGTGAAGTGAGCGCTGGTTTTAAAGTACTGCTTTTAAATTTTTATTAAGAAGAAAAGAAAACCTTTTTAAATTAAGTCTTAAAAAGAGCTGTAAAGATATTGACAATAAGCTACGCAAACCCACCAAGACATGCAATCGTTTAAATCAAAGCGCGAGTCGAAAAACACCATCCCATAATATTAGTTAACGATTAACACATTTCTATATGTATTGTAAGCATACAACTGATAATATGTTGCGCTTATTTTTCTGGTGTACTGACATTTTTGCGCGTTTAACGGCTGAAATCTAACGTGGTTTGTGCCCTTTAGAATGAAAAGAGTTTTCATTTACCTTTTTAATAAAAGGCGAGCTTTTAAGCCTGAGAAATCACCCCGTAAATGCACACGTTTAATTGCACATGTGTTAATATGTATGCTTACACAGTATTCAAAGACACTCAACAAGTACACAGTATTAAAAGACAGTCAACAATTAACGTCATTTATCTTCGTTCCCGCGTTTGACTTGTGCTGTAAATCTCTTCCTCGTTTTCAGTTCATGTGATTACGTAGGAGGCGTAATACGTGATGACGCGATACGTGACTCCGCCTCCTCCATTAGAGTATATGGACAAAAAACAGGTTCCAGTTATGACCATTACACGTAGAATTTCGAAATGAAACCTGCCTAACTTTTGTAAGTAAGCTGTAAGGAATGAGCCTGCCAAATTTCAGACTTCTACCTACACGGGAAGTTGGAGAATTAGTGATGAGTGAGTCAGTCAGTCAGTCAGTCAGTCAGTCAGTGAGGGCTTTGCCTTTTATTAGTATATATATATATATATATATATATATATATATATATATATATATATATATACATATATATATATAAATGTAGTGCAAAGTTGACAGACTTCACTCAGTTATTCTCTCATCAACAAGAGCTCTGTTAAATCAAAAAGCAGAAATTTGGTAGGATGGTACATCTAGAGAAGCAGGTATTCACTGAGAAAGAATATATCGATATATCGATACTTGAGGTACAACCTCCCCCCTACTGTAGAAAAACTAAATACCCCAAAATCTCACAAATGCCTTGATGAAGTTGATTAATATTTAGTGACCTTATGGAAAAAAGACAGTTAACTGACACATTTTATAATTTGTTGATAATTTTTATTTGTGGATATTTATTAATATTATGTTAAGTTACATGTTCTGCACTACGTTTTTGAATGTGCTTTGTGCAAATGAAGCATAAAGTGTGAATAGCACCACCAATCAATAAGGTGGATGGTCGACTGAAAATGGGGCTGTGTCCTTGAAAGGAAAAAAATGTTGTAAAATGGAAAACAAAAGTTTGTTGAGGCTCAAGGAAGATGCAAAGCTCAACAGTCAGCAAGCACCGGCTCTCATCTTGGTTATCCATTCCACTCCACTGACCTCCAACTCCCAGTCACAGTTCTGAAAATTACCAGGGATTGATTTTTGATTGCAGTGCTAAAACATCAAGCTCACTATTTGATAGCAAGGCTTAACCTGCACAATATTACATCATCAGTGTTACTTAGTGGCACTTGAATTTTTATAAGCCCAGTTATACTTAGGATGTCTGTGTCACTGCAGGAGTCCTCTAGCATGTGTGTGATGTAAAGTTCATCAGCAATCCTGGTACGTGGGTCCTTGTGTTGGCAACTGCATGGCCCCAGAATTTTGTGACTACACAGTTCTCTATGCGTTTGTGCACGTTGACTTCACATGTGGTAGACATGAAAGCATGGGGTTAATCGAGAAGCAGTTGTATGAAATATTCATCACTGACCACACCTATACAATCCAAAATTAAAAGCACACAGAAATAACTAATATGCACAAATTCATGACAAGAAATATCCCTTATGCTTGGCAAAATTGAAAGTTTGTGTAGGTAGAAATTGAAAAATCTCCAAGATCAATTAGTAAACGTAAAATCTGAGGAATTCTGCTACCATGCAATATTCTGCATTGAACACTTGACCAATAACCAAGCCAAGATGTACATCCTCTGTGAGCAACTGCGTCTGCAGCTCTCTGAGTGAAAATAGGTGTCAAAGAGGAAGCCACAGAAATTCTGTTGAGACATTCGAATGCAACTGATCCATGCTCCTCATGTTTCACTTTAACACATCAGTGTAACATATAGGGTATTGACTCTTATCAGAGGCGGCCTTAGGGCTGTGCAGGGCCTAGGGCTGACCAACCCCATGTGGGGCCAGTTACGTTAAATGCTGTTACGGGTATGTGTGGACTGTATAAACTCAAGCATTAATTTAATAAAAATAATGTTAACATACATTGGATTTTCTCATTACAGTATTCAGCTAAATTTTTGCAAGACTAGGGAGTTTTGCTCCCTGCTCGCTTCATTTGCCAACCCCCCTGTCTCTGCCGCTCGTGTTGTGACGAGGGGGGCTGAACGCACTCCAAGGAAACGCGGTCATTCCTCTGAAATCCCCTCTTAATACAATGGGAAACAAGTATAGTTTTTTTTTAACCTCCTCTTTGCTCGATCAGCTGCTGGCTTGCTGCTGCTGCAGTGACGCATGATCTGCATCTCGCACAGCGCACTTTTGTCATATCACCTATGTTCATATATTCAGTATCTTTTTGCTTTTACCTTTTCTTCAATATCGCATTGAATTTTGATTCCGTGTTTGCAATTACATCGTGCCAATATATAACTGCCTTAACTGTGAATATCGTTTCTTTCTGTCTACAAGAAATGTGTCTGACAATATCATTCACACAAATGAGAAATGATTTCTCTTGCGGGAATTCACTTTCACCAAACAACAAATCTTTAAATTCTTCTCTTTCTTCATTGGGAAGAAACACTACTTTTTTTTCCAAGATGGCAACACGAATTAGACGATCTACAAGTCTCTGACTTAAAGTTTAAATCCGAACAATATATTCAATCTCTTTTCACTGTTCCATTATTTCACAGTTATTTCACTGAGTAATAATTTCTGTTTGTTTGCGATCTTTACTATCTTTACTATCCTGTTTTTGGGACTTTTGAATTTTCGTACTTCCATTATCTCTAACCTGTTCTGCATGTGTACCCCGCTGACGTTTTTGAATTCTTTATGACAGGCATGTCAAACACGCAGCTCCCGGGCTGCATGCGGCCCACAACAGAAATCTGACAAAAGCGCGTTTTCCCATGGCATTACAGTACTGGAAACGTTATCTGCTAGTATAGCCACGAGCCTTGACCAAAGTTAATGAGCCGCAGCGTCACAACTGAAGTGCTAGGCTGCAGCAGCGGGCAGCAGGGGCGGCCTTAGGCATGTGCAAACTGTGCATCTGCACAGTGCCGCCAAATCCCAGGGGTTGCCACGCCAATATATATTGAATATAAAACAGAAAGAGAAAATAATGACACAGCTGACGGCAATGTGGCCGAAAAACATTGTGTTTCTTGTTAATTAGTACGCTGTATTTACAGACGTCGCTAGAGTCGGAGCAGTAAGCTATATGTAGTATTATAACGTTCTGCCGTAATGAGAATATCATGGGCCGCCACTTGGTTTTCAAGTTACGGACACGCGTATATTGAAGCGTGTCATGAGCACGAGGCGGCTATGCAGTGTCCGCAACGGATGTGGCCATCCGCTGTGCATAAGATACCATATTGACATTGCCAGGCGAAGGGGCCACCGATTCTTTCTCTGCCCAGGGCTGCCACGAGCCTAGAGCCGCCCCTGCTAAGGCTACACTACTGACTGGGCTGCTGAGACTGGCCACTGGGCAGAACTGACCATCACGAGTAGTAATAGCCTGCATATTTTCACGTTTTTTTGCTCTAGTTTCATGTAATTTTGTGCTAATATTGTAACGAACAGTTAGTGCAGAAGATCTGAAGTGGATGCGAAAAGTTGGTGAGTTGTTTATTAACATATTTTTGTGATTTTGAGTTTGTAAAATTATTGTGGGTCAGGTGGCTTTTTGCATATCGGCTTATTTTACAATATAAACTTTGAAGTAAACTTTAGTAAAGTAAAATTTGATTTTTGTAGGATTTGTTTTCCAACTTGAATTACTGAGCAATGAATTCAGTGAGCATTTTCGTGATTTCAGTTCACACAAACAGGGCATTGCGCTGTTCTCTTACAACGTTGAGAATGCGCCGAGAATATCCAAATGGAATTGATTGAAGTGCAGTCAGATTCTATTCTGAAGGCAAAATAAAACGAAGTTGGTGTGCCAGGCTTGTATGCTTACCTGCCACCCTCGTATGTGCAGATCCGTAAGTTGGCATCGAGAGTACTGTCAATGTTCGGAAGCACTTACCTTTGTGAGCAATTGTTTTCATTAATGAAAGCTACAAAAACCCCACATCACTCAAGACTTACCGTTGAGCACCTTTCATCCCTCATAAAAGTTGCAGCTGCACAAGATTTCAAGCCTGATATTGACGAACTGGTTACTATAACAAGAGATGCCAAGTGTCGGGACAAAAGAAATACATCTTACACTGTAAGGCTCCTATATAAGCAATGAATATAATATAATGAATATAATATAATAAGGACCTAGCTAAGAGGCTAAGACTCTTAACTCTACACTGTTGTATGGTGACTGTATGGGAATAAATTACTTTTCTTTAAACTTTAAGTGTTACATTTTTTAAAGTTTTCAGTATTGGAAAGAAAGCTACAGTAACTTTGTATAATAGTATAATAGTATTTGTTATAGTGCGGCCCGCTGACGCACGTATGGCAGTTGAAACGGCCAACCAATGGTAGTCAGTTTGACATGCCTGCTTTATGACATTCTACTTTGTCATCTACTCTTTGTTTTATTTCCAGCCCCGGGCATGGTTAAATCTCTTGGCACAAAGACTCGTCGTGAACGTGAAAGTGTCTCTGTGAGAAAATCACGTCTCATCTCCTTCCAACCTTTCAAGATTTTTTTTATAATAGAGAGATAACACATGGACTTTATCAAAATATAACTGGAGAATATAACTTGACAAATCTGCTCGAACGGGACACATGGACCTCAAAAGCGGGGCCCCCTTAGGTGCGGGGCCTGGTGCGGTCGCCCCACTTGCCACTTCCAAACGCCACTCTTGACTCTTATGTATCTACATTTCAAGCATATACATTCACATCTTAGGACTTTAGTGGGGGACTACATACAAATGATGAAAAACATAAAAAAGAAATACTGCAGTAAACAATGTAAACAAATGAAAATCACAAATATCTTATAATGCTAATAATATACACTCAAATTTCACATTAAGCCCACAGATTACCCATTTCAATTCAAAAGAATACACTTTTCTGTAAAACTGTGTTTGAAATGACCATCAACAAAAGCCAAGTCACTAGGAAAAGCAGAAGTAGATGTAATACAGGAATGTCTTACTCATGGACAATTGTGTATAACAGCTCAAGTGACGTAATATTGTTACTTATCATTTGACTCATGTCTTTATCCAAGGCAACTTACAACATTTCAGATGCAACTAGTTACATTTCATTTTCTTTTTCCAGTGGGACCAAAGGCAGTTTAAGTGACATGCTTACTGTCACACAGTGTCGGTAGGAGGATTTGAAGCCACAGTATCAGGGTTTGAAGTCCTAGGTCTAAAGCCTTAACCAATACACCATACTGTCTGCCAATAATGTTAGCCCTTGGTAAAAAACCTACAAATATTGTGTTCAGAAAAACACTTACAAGGTACTTCTGATACTCCTAATGAACCAATGGCACTATAGTTGAGGTCTATTGTCTTACAAAATTTCCGGTGCAAAGCCAGGTAACACAGCTAGTTTTTAAATAAAATGTCTTTTTCACAGAAAGGTCATGTAGCCTGACAAAAACCCCAAGAGAGCTTGAGCAGCACATTTTGAAGTACAATTGAATGCAAAGGCAGAGACACAGTAGATCTCAGAGAGCTCTCCCAGTGACTTTCTGTAGGAAAGAAGCATTCTGCTTATGACTCATGTGTTTTAATGTTCATACCTGTTTTAATTACCTTGTCGCTAAGCCAATTAAATATATCATGTTTGTCATAATGGTTTGTCATAATGGAAGAGAACGGCCGCAACATTGCAAATGGAGAGGAAAACCTAAAAAAGGCTAATCCTGAAAGTTTTAGTTGTTGAATCTTTTACAGTTATGAGCTTTGTATACATTTACCAGCACTGTTACATACATAGATGGCATAGTGAATGCAAAAAATATGAGAAGCACAAAGGCCTTCAACAAAGGCACAGCAATTTATTTTATAGAGAGGAGGAGGAAAAAATGAAAAATCAATACAACTACTAGGAACATAACAGCTCCATCACTTTGTCAGGAGGCACGATTGTGTGTCATTTACGATAAGTCATCTGAAGAAGGATTTAAAATAAAAGACAAAGACGAGGTTTGCATCTCCCTAGGTAAGTCCCTCAGACTCTCTGTCATCTGAATGTCTACACATCATATATTTCTGTTCTCATCATTTATGCCCACCCCCTACAAGTAATGTTTTCCTGGTATGAGGGATCCAAGCCAAGCAATTGATCTGGATGTCAGCCTATGCAGGACCCATCTCAGCAGGCTCTGCATCAGGATTGATACTAAATGACAACAAGGTCATATGCCTCCTTTACACAAGTAATTTGCCCATCAAAATCAGAGCATGAATTTCAGTTCAATGAGACTACAATAACAACTTTTTAGAAAAAGCCATAGCACTTAACGAATGATGAATATTTGCCTTAAACAGAAAACCTGGTTAGCATACAAAAAGTGTAACCTTTCTAGGTCTGATAATTAGCTCCCCCTTGTCCAGTTGCACTTCATTATAAGACTCAGCTATCTGATCCCCTCTTGACAGCAGTAGATGAAACTCTTAAATAGCACCTTTATAAGATGACAGTCAGGTCTGTAGCCTTTCTCTCTACATGCACATTGACAAATGACAACACTTCAGAATGGCCTTAAATGCTAGTCACAAACAAAACTCCATGGCAGCAGTACACAACAGCACATGAACGGGTAGATCTGAATAAATATTATTTGTTACCTTTACTTTGCAATGCTTCCACGACACCACTTTCTTTCATGATTTAAATAGTGAATGCCACCATTGTATATGTTTTTGCACAGCTGTGGCTAAGTTCTTTATGGTCACTCTGGCCATTATTGGTTATGTAACTCGCGGGGGTGACTTATTACCTTATCACCTTGCATCCGTATAAGATGACAACATCCTATTCTCAGTGTGCACGTTTCTCAAAGTCAAAACCTATCTTTGCAGGGCACTTTTTTATTATTATTTCTGGTTACATTTTATTTTGGGTACTTTCAGTTTAATTTGATTTCCCTGCATATTTTAGATCTCAATTCTTCTTTCATGTCCTATTCCTATTTTCTTGCTTTCTTCCTTCTCACTCTAGGCAGATAAGAGCTGAAGCCCTATAATTACAGGATAGCTGTATAAGCAGTTTAATCACAGAAATGCTAGAAAAATCAAAAGGTTAGCATAACAACACCAATTAAGAAAACCAACTCAAATGGCTATTGAGTCTGAAGTCAACCAACCAAAGCCAAAATGCTAATTCTACAAAAAACTACAGTAATATAAATTAAGAACAAAATCCAAGTAACTAGGGGAAGAAAACAAAGAGTTTTCATAAAGGCAGTGATTTTAGAACTTTGTTGAAAGGGCATGTTCCTCTTTTATTCCCCCACTTTTCTTATCATGTGAGAAAGGAACAGTAGAACATGTTGTACTTCTGAAGCTCAACAAAGAGCATGAGGATATATTTGAGGGCAGCAAGCATGTGAACAGTTGGGTAAGGGAAGGAGTACAGAATAATAGATGAAAAAGCAGCCCCTGACTGTAAGACACTGCAACTACATAGAAGTGCCTCCAGGGTCCAGAACTGAGCATCAAAATCTGGAGCCCATTTGTTGCAGAAGATCTGCTCAATCCATTAGGCAACATGGGTGGCTGTGGAGAGCTGTGTCATCTGAGGGGTGGCACTTATGAAGGTTATGAAGCACACACTCTGGACATGGAGTGGAGTGAAGTCATAGAAGTATGATAATAACGTCCTCAGTATGCACATAAAGGGGTGTAATTTGTGTTTCTGAAGACATGTGTGCAGCAGACACTGAAGGGAATCCCCCCACCCCAGGTTGCAAAGCATGATAATAATATCTGCAGTATATACAAAAAGGGGTGCAGTTTGAGATTTTGAATGAGCACATGCTGTGGACACCAAGGAGGAAGGTCCTACCCACCCAGTCATCAAACTATGATGATAATGAGTGGGTGCTGTTACTGAACGCAATCCAATGGGGAACATGGTGGTCTGACTCTGATTAACATTTACATTTATTTTCTTGGCAGACTCTTTAATCTAAACCAGTTTACAATAGAAGTAAATACAATTGAGTAAAATAGGCTAGGTCCTGTTTTTTTCAGCAAATGTAGTAGGACAGGTAACAAAAGTTGATTGCCACAAGTAAAAAAGGTATAATAAGTAATACATTTACAATCATAGGTTAACAATCGATAAAGCAATTAAATTTGATGTAGCAAATCACCCAACAATATGAAGGATCACAAAGTTCTTTTTTCAATCAAATAGACAGATATTCACAGAACAGGTGGGTTTTCAATTGCGTCTTAAATACATTGAGGGAGTCAGCAGCTCAGGTGGAGGTGGGTAGCTCGTTCCACCAACTAGGAACTACACAGGAAAAGATTCTGGATTGAGACATGATACCAGGCAGAGGCAGCATCACCATATGCTGTTCACTGGCAGACCTGAGTGGGTGAGAAGAAGCATAGCACCCCTCCAGTATCTGCATATACACAGGAGCTGACCCATTGACTACTCTGTAGTCAAGCATCAGTGATTTGAACTTAATGTGTGCTGCTACAGGGAGCCAATGAAGTGACCTGAAGAGAGGAGTGACATGTGCACGTCGTGGCTGATTAAATTAAAGGTGGGCTGCTGCATTCTAGACCATCTGTGGCAGCTTGATAGCACATACGGGTATTCCTGCCAGAAATGAGTTTCAATAGTCCAGATGCGACAAGACCAAAGCCTGAACTACTGTAGACGTTGTGCTGCATATTCCATAAGACAAGATCTGATCTTGCAGATGTTGTACAGCGTGAACCTGAATGAACAAGAAACAGTAGAAATGTGGTCAGAAAAATATAGCTGCTCATCAATCACCACCCCAAGGTTGTGTACTGACTTGGCAAATGTTAATGACAGTGAGCCAAGCTGTACAGACATGGGGAGTTGAACAGACTGGCTGGATCACAAGATGCTTGGTTTTTGCCAGGCTGAGCTGTAGATGGTAGTCTTTCATCCAGGTTGAGATATAAGTAAGACATGCAGAGACTCAGGACGGAATGACAGGTACAACTGTGTATCATCAGCATAGCACTAATAAGAGAAACCATGGGATTGGATGATGGAGCCCAGCTAGATGGTGTACAGAAATAAAAGTAGAGGACCCAGCACTGATCCTTGAGGCACCTCTGTGCATGTCTGATCAATTACCACCATTAACAAATCTCCTTGCCAGAACACACTGTAGGATCTGGCCGAGATGTAGGACTCAAACCATCTAAGAGCAGTTCCAGTGATGCTAAGGTCAGACATGTTGGCAAGAAGGATGTCATGGTTGAATGTGTCAAATGCAGAGATCTACAAGGATGAGGACAGATGACATGTTGGTAGCTATAGCAAATTTTAGCTGGTTGACCACAACTGGTAGAGCCATCTCAGTTGAATGGTTCCTTTTGAAACCAGACTAGTTGATATCAAGCAATCCATTCAGTACAAGGAAGGAAGAGACCTGGTTAGAAACAACATGTTCAAGTGTTTTGGAAGGAAAGGAAAGGTGAGAGACAGGCCTGCAATTGTTGACTTGGGATGGATCGAGTCTTGATTTCTATGAGGAGTGAGGTTATCAGAGTGTGTTTGAAGATGGTAGGAAATGTGCCTGAGCTGAATGAGGTATTAATGATGTGTATAGTTGCAGGAATGAGTGAGGGGAAGATGGTCTAAAGGAGATGTGAGGGGATAGGGTCAAGTGGACAGGTAGAGCGGCGATTCGAGAATCATCAGAGTCACCGTCCAACTACACAAGGACCTGAAAACAGTTTGACACTTCTAATTCTGGGGTTGATGCCCCTGGACAGTGTGGACCCTTTACCTTATGCCTTGTGACCGTGACCCACCTATCTCTACCTCTGTGGTGTGGGATCTCCACCTGCACCACCTTAGGGGGGCACACAATCTCTTTAAAGGACACCTGGGCCAGGTCTGCCAGTTCTCTGCTGCAATGCAGGTCAGTCAACTCCTCCTCCAATTCAGCAACCCTGAGCTCGAGGTGCTGAATCAGACGGCATCTCCTGCAGATGTAGCCCTCATAGACAACTGGCTCCTTCAAGCCATCATCTAAAAAGTCCAACATCCAACAGGACTTGCATTATGCTGGCCTCATGATTAAAATTTGATTTGGATTATTAAAACTGCCTTAAGTTTTTCTTTCTTCTTTTTTTAAATTAAAATTAAATGATTTAACTTAAATGGTAAAACTAAAAAAATGTAAGCCAAAGAAATTATAGTAAAGAACTACTATAGCTATTTTACACCTTCAGGCCCCTTAAGCTCCTGTAATATTCTTCCTCTCAACTGCCTGCTGTTTGTTCTGCTATAAGGTTAATTTTACTTTTCTCTGTCTGTTCTCCTAACTTTACGCTCCTCTTATTCCTTACTTAAAAGCTCTCCACTCGCACTGTTTGTATTTCCCTGCATTAATGAACCCTTAAGCTGTCGCCTAATTAACTGTTCTACTTCCAGACCGCTGAGAACTGTTCAATCTAAAATTAATAAATAAATAAAACTTGCTTTGTGAATATCTGCTGCTAGTTAATTTCTTGCTGTCTTATCTCCTCCTACTGCTTACCTATGCACCACTGACCCTTCCCCTTTATTGCTTTGAAGTCCATTGTGGCCTTTTTTTTTAATACTAAGGAATACTAAGGAATTGCTGTTTCTGTTGCTTATTAACTGTTTATTGCTACAACATGGTTATATACTTACAGATGTCAATATCAATTACTGCTGCTTTCTGCCCTGCCTCTTCGAAGCAAGTTCAAATACAAATAACAAGAACAAGTACACTTTTCCAATCACACACCCAAACACCCAACTACTTTTGCTCCTGTGCGGCTGAAAAAAAAAAGCAAGAAACCCTTCTAAAGGGGAAAAATGCTTTAAAAATTCCTGCACAATTCCTTAGTGGCAACCAAAACCCAAGTTTATAGGAGCAAAATGTATTTTTTAACTAACTCTCACACAATAGAAAACAGAAAAACTCTCAGCAACTCTCAGCTGCCTCTGTCGTTTGCAAAGTTGACATCAGCACGGATACCGCTCTTCTCTGTATCCTTGCATGTCTTAACCTCTGCTGCCCTAAGTGTACCCTCAGCATTTCTCTTACACCTTTCCTTGGCATCTTTGTGTGTCTTAGCCTCTCATCTTTGGTGCTTACTCTCTCAAGGACATTCCCGTGTAGGCTGCTCTTTAAGGCACCTTCCTTAACTCCTGCCCACTTTTTGACTACCACCAATGGTAGATGGGCCTCCATTACCTGCTCTGAAAACATCAGTTATATTTTTGTGAATACTCTCTATGTACGAAGGTGACTCAGATTGTGCATCATTAGTGTTTAGTTACTCAATGTTACTCGGTAAGTTTTTCACTTTATTATCATTGAAATGTTCCATTTAACTCATTTTTTGTTAAAAAAATGACACAATCAGAAATTGAACTTCACACCCCTAGAGTGTCATATCACCAAAACCAAACTGACTAATCTAATTGCTCAGAGGGACCAGCTACAAAACACTCATACAGACGGTAGCATATAGTAAATAAATACCTTTCTTTTGGTTTCTTGGAGAGGTTATTTTCATGAACAACTAAACATTCAATGTGATCAGCAATGATGGTTAGGGTAGAAAAAACTACAGTTAAGCAATGTTTTGCAAATAAAGTCAGATGGTATTTTTCTTCATTCACTATTAAAAGATGTCACCAAAGGTGAGGATGGAGACATGCAATAAGCAGTAAATCAAAAGCTTTGTCCAATGACTTACCCCATCTAAAACTGTAGAATGCATTGTTTCCGCTTGACTTATTTATCACCTAATTGATAGTCAAGCATCTGAATCTTCCCATTCTTGATCCTGGTCTCATCACAACACTGCATAAGCATATACTGTATTCTTTTTGTAAATGACCTCCTTTCTTTTGTTGATGATTCTTCTTGACATGAGTGCTGCTTTCACATTATTGACCAGAGTGACCTCCTGAAAAACCTGAATAATTATTCTGATTCATGGATGTACTCAACCTCTATAGCTAATCTACAGTGTTAAATCTTAGACTAGATTAGGGCAGGCATCTCTTCTGGAAAGTGTGATGATATGTGTGATTTTTGATAACACTGCACAAACACTTTCCTGGGGATAATTGCATTTTGTGTCTCATTCAACATTAAAACTGCTGGCCAGAACAAAAGATAACCGTTATAATACGGGCAATATGAGGGATAATAATAATAAGCAAATAAAATGCCATATTTCTTGATTGCTTGTATTGCATCGAGGTACTAAAACAGATTGTGTTGCAGTGGCCTGAACCCCAATTTTGTCAAAAAGTCATAGAATATCCACGGTTTAATTATACCACTTGTGTACCTTTGACTGCATTTGAAAGAGCCTGACAATGTTTAATTTTCAGAAGAAATATTAATACAAGTTGGTGTTGCTTGAGAGATTTTTGGAGTGTACAATATTGTGATATATTTTTAATGTGGACCACCCAATCTGATTTTAACGTTCATCCATCTATTCATTTTTAATTTTTTAGTCTAGTTTAGGGTTACATGGGCCAGAGTCAATCCCAGCAAAAGGCAGGAACTGAGTCTGGATGGAGCAGGACACATATGTGTATACACCCTATAACCACCAGGGGATGCCACTGAGACCCAAACCACAGACACAGTAATTAATACCCAACATAATTCTGCATTTGCAAAAAGATAAGTTATTTATCTACCACACCTTTCCAACAATCACCCATCACAAGATCAGTAATCAAATATACAATTCTGTCATTTTCTCCTCCTTCCTTCCTCCAAGGGTGTCACCTGCTGCCTCCCAGTTCTGACTACCTGATGTGAGGTGGCAGGCTCCTTTTCAAGCTGGACCTGGGAATGCTTCCGGTGCCCCTACATATCCTCTCCAAAGTACTTCCAGGTCATACGGAAAGCAGAGAGGTCCTCCCTCAACAGTGCCCTCTACCAGCACCCAAAGACAGTGAAAGGGTTGCACTTCCGAGCTCCAGCACCCAAGCACCCCTGCAGGTGTCCAAACTGGGATGCCACCAGTTGGGGACAAAGCTATTTCCTTGTCCAGCCGATAAGATCGCCTGACCTTCCATTCTGGCCTCCCATCTAGGCAAGAAATTATCCTCCATCTTGGTTGGAAAGTTCACAGATCTGCTGCCGGAAGGTCTGTGGTACTAACAACAGTGAACTCAAACCACCCCCCCCCCCCCCCCCACACCCCCCTCGTGTTCAGCTACTCTATATAATAAATCATTGTATGACAAAGTGAGGTCCATTAGGTATGGGAAGGTTAGTGTGATGGCCATCTACAGAGACTACTGCATTTCTAGCAAATTTCAATTAGTCATCGCTCTACTGTTCCTGTTTGAAGGAGGCCGGTGTTTGTCTAAACTAAAAAGTTACTGAAGTTAGGGGATCAGCAGTGACATCAATGGGTGGATTTTCTGGCCGAGACAGGTCATCACCAGAAGATGACATGTTTGCCTGTTCCATCTCTGTTTCCACTCTGTCACATTGAATCCCCATGTGATCCCTTAATGCTGCCAGAATACACGATGTGGAGACAGTAAACCTCCATCCATAATTAGTGATGGTGTGTGTTACTGCTTTTTCTTTTAGACCAATCTCTTCCTAATATCACAGGAAAAGGTGGATTTCCAAGGACCACCACCTGCATTGTCTGAATATCACCCTGATAATGCAAGAGGCAGACCTATACCATCGAGTTTCCCCATGTTTGCAGGTTAGACTGGTCTTCCCCCGTAAGCCACTGTTGCAGTAGCATGTACTGGGGCACTACAATGGAAATGTCGCTGCCGGAGTATATTAATGCTGTAAGTTTAAACCCATTAACCGCCACCACCACTCCTGTACAAGGATACGACAAGTGGTTAGCAACTGCATAATACCTTCCTCCTCTCACCCAGCTGCAGTCCATTGGTTCTGGGTTTAACGGGCATTGAGGTGGCAGCTCTCTGCACTTGTAACAGCATAGGACCAGGGTTCGTTTTTCTTTCTGCTTGAGCACGGGCTCTATGTCATGATGATGAGCAGGCTCAGACTGTACCATGCGCCCCATCCAGGATTGGCGAGTGGACTGTTCTGAATGCTCAGTTTGGTGGGTCACCCGATGACGTTTAACGATCCCGGCCAATTCGTCCATGTCTTTAAAAGGCTGCCGATGGATTGGTCGGACAAGAAAATACAGCAAGGTATTGATTAAAAGGTCACACGCTACTTGCTCCATGATTTTCCGGGCATCATTGACGTATGGCCTTAGCCAGCACCCAGCCATCCCTCAGATCTCATATGTTTGGGGCCGGATGGAGAGAGCCAGATCAAAACGCCACTCATGGCATAACCTTGACTGCTGGCCCGTTGATACGCCATAGCATTTAAAGACTTCGGCCTTTAGAACATCATAGTTGGCGGCCTCCTCCACATTAAGTTCGTAATAAGTCCGGTGCGCTTCCCCATTTAGGAACGGGGCCAATATGTTAGCCCACTCCTTGTGTTCCCAGCGCTGGTGAGCTGCTTTTCTTTCAAAGACAAGAAAATAGGTTTCAATGTCATTGTTTTCCTGTAATGGCAGGAATACCTTGATAGCTGATCTGGCTTGCACCCTGGCTTCAGATTCAGCGAGCCTGGTTTGTGTTTCCCCCAATTGCAGTTACGGTGGCCATATTGGTCAGCACCACATTCAGGTCCTGTTCCTCCGAAATGAGAGCAAGATCCTGCCAACTATACCACTGTAAAATAAACACAACAACACCATTAAAGATTTGGGGGGATCTCCCATATAATGTCACACAGAAAAAAAATGACTTCTTTACAGTACAGACTGAGTTCAAAATGGAACTGGTACAAAAGAAAATGAGGGTAGTATATACAGGCGGATCTGCAGGAACTGAAGTGTTATGAAGAGGCATGATCTTGAGGGTTGGAACTGGAAGTGATGTTATTGGGTGGTTTCTTCAGTTGTTCTGCCGGGAGAGAGGAAAGAAGAGTTAGAGGGTAGTACCAACTCCCGGTTCGGAGAGTAACTGCATCTATCTCCCAAGTGCATGTGTGTGACTATATACAGTATATATATAAATGTAGTGGGGCTACATAGTGTTAAATGTCAGTACTGAGTGCGTCTCGTTTTATTGTCCCGTTTACTGTTTATGTGCATCAGTTAATGCCGTCCCCGAAAAGGGGGACGGATAATGGAAGGAGACCACAGCCGCAAACCTGGAAAACACCTGTTTACAATCAATCAATCCCAGCCGTCACAGGACTATATAAGCCAGCAGGAGGAGAAGGAAGAGAGAGGAGAGAAAGAGATTTTTCATTCACGACCACGAGCCAACTGTTCCAGTTATTGTCCACATTGCGCATATCCATCCAGTTTGTTTTTCCATCAGCCGGATTTATTTCAAGGACCTCACCACGAGAGACCCCGGGGTAGGACTTAATCATCCACCACACACACGAGGATTCACGGTGAGGCTGTTCCATTTTTTCCGGGGAGAATCATCGCAATTTCACTAATTCAGTCATCCGCTTTCAGGACAGTTTCTTTATTACCGGACTCACGTTTCTCATTCATTTTCAGTTTATCATTCATTGTTGTTATTCGTGTTGTGTGTTTATTTGTTACAGGGACAAGGGAGGGTTTTTGTTGTATATATTTATATATGTTTGGTGGTGTCTTGTTATTGCTGGGGTGGAGGGATATTTATATATTTATGTTTCTGTTTTTTTGCATGTCATTTTACTTAATACATTTAATCCGTTTAAATTTTACATCCTGTTTTTGTGTGCTTATATTTTTCACCGTCGATTGTGGGGGGGAAAGTTTAATTGGTAAGAAGTACGGCTTGATCGTAAGGTTATTTCTCAGTCAATTATCCAAGCCACAGGTCTTGGGAGTGTAGCTGCCGGCTGGGTAAAAGGGGTCGGCCGTTACATATATATATATATATATATATATATATATATATATATATATATATACTAGGGAGGCAAGCCCCCCTTGCGCCCTCGGCACCCAATCCCCACTTGCGGCCAGAATATTAGTAAAATCTGTAAATATACAAAGGAAAATTATTATTTATTGGATTCGAAATAAAAAAATTCTATAAATATGTAAAAGAAAAATTAATTATTATTTAACGGAGTAAAAATCATGAAATGAGAATAAAATATTTACTCTCTTACCAATTGGAGTATTCTTGTTAAACTGAGGTCCACTATGCTCTATGAGTATTTATAAGAGACTAAATAAACGATCCATTCGTTTTAACTGACATTCTTATAGATAAAAAACTTTTTTTTTTAAAATGACTCATTTAAATAACAGGAAAATCATGTGAAAACTAAAGTGGGTCATTAGTTTATAATTTAGGATTAAGATTTTATATAGAGAGTGTATATATATATATTTATCTTAAATTACATGTTTTTGCTGTTTAAGTTTATTGAAACGGGTATTGTTTAGGGTCTGGGAAAGGATTCATTCACTTTCCACTATTTCTAATGGGGAAAATTGATTCAGATTTCAGAGTTGAAATGGCCTCCTGAAACAAATTAAGTTTTGAAGTACGAGGAACCACTGGATTGATTTTTGTTTGTTAATTCTGGTTCCTGGATTATTTGTTCGTATTATTGGAGTTTTCCTTGGGATTATGCTTTGGAAACTGTTTCCTTTCCTAAACAGTGTCATCTCCAGACAGAAGAGCAGCTTCAGCGACAGACTGCTGTCACTGTCCTGCTCCACTGACAGATTGAGGAGATCGTTCCTCCCCCAAACTATGTGACTCTTCAATTCCACCCGGGGGGGTAAACGTTAACATTTAACATTATACAAAGTTATTGTCTGTTTTTCACCTGCATTATTATCAGTCTTTAATTTAATATTATTTATTGTATCAGTATGCTGCTGCTGGAGAATGTGAATTTCCCATTGGGATTAATAAAGTATCTATCTATCTATCTATCTATCTATCTATCTATCTATCTATCTATCTATCTATCTATCTATCTATCTATCTATCTATCTATCTATCTATCTATCTATCTATCTATCTTTTAGGCAAACCCTTTTTGCTCTTTGCTTTCTTTCCCAATTCTTCTTGATACTATACATTCTCATTTTACAAAGATTCCTATTTGGATTGTCTATACAAGCCAGAGTTTTACAGTTGTCTTTCCCTTGTAATACATGTTTGTACTTTTATTTAATTTTTTTAACTTTCAAAACCATCTCTCCATTTTGAGCATGCATAGTCCAAAACCTGCAGGTAGTTGTTGGGAGCTGGCTGCCTGTGGTAAGGCCATATCTTGGCAGGCTGATGATGGCCCTGACCTGTTTTATTTGGGACTTTTAGGAGGCTTTGTATCCTTTTTGTCATGTCTGGAATTCCATATCACAACACACTAAAAGTGTAAAAATGCACTTGTATGTCATGGACTTGGGAGTACCTTAGCATAAAGACACAAAAACTGTAGCAAAACTCCCACACATTGAAGGATCTGTCAACCATTAACATTGAAACAAAGAATCTTTTTAAAATTTAAAGATTTATTTTAAAAAATGCTCTGAAAACAAAGAAGAACAGAAGAGCACAGAAGGCCCAGAAGGAGTTGCCTTAAACAGCAAAGGCAATCCAAGACAAACAAGTCCCAAAAACACAAATAGAAAAAGCAAAGTCAAAAACAGAGCTTAAAGGTCAAAAAATCCAGAGAATCAATAATAAACAATAATTACAATCAAAGGAGAACTCCCCAGATCCACAAAGTGCATTTAATAAATTGTAATGATCTGCTTGTTTCCTCTGCCCTTGAATTACTGAGGGCAATTTCTTGACAGAAATGGACAGGTAGCCCCACCTCTTGGTAAGCCTCCAACAAAATACATGGAATATTGTAGAAAATATATAGACACTTTCTTAATAAACATCTTTGGGGCTCTGAAAAAGTAAGCAGTTCCACCCCAAGTAGAGAGGGGACGCTTCCACTAACTTTATCACCTCTTTCATCAGAGATTTAGACACTCATCAGATGGAGGACACATGACCTATTTCTACCCTGAAGCCTCTTCCCTTTTTGAGTATGATCCATAAAACGAATTAATGTCAATAAGGAACCCTCAATGGAGGTGGATGGATCAGTCCTGCACCTTAACTTTCCTTGCTGAAGCTCATTTGCTTTGCATCCGTGCAATTATTTTCACATTTTTCCAACATCCTCATTAATTGGAGTTTACCAGCTGGTACCCTAATTCTTCTTCCTTGTTCCCAAACTTTCCTTCGGTTCACAACACATACAAACTAAATGATCAACAATACTGATAAAGAATGAATACTTGTACAAATAATAAACATAAATGACAATATTAACATAAATGAATGAATCAAAAATGTACAAAAAAGACATACAATATAATTTGAACCCAAGCTGTGAAAGAATTCTGACTGAGTTGCTTGTGGAAAAAAAACAAAGGACTTCCTAGAAAAGCAAAGAAACTGTCCAGAATTCAGAATGAAAGAATCAAAATGCTAATTTAAGCAGTTTTATTTTGTCATGATTCATGAGAAGCTAAACTGTTACACCTTTAAATAAACTATTCTAGGACAGGTGTGTATTCATGCAAGTACAAGTGTTTTGGGGCTTTGCAATGCGAGTTTCCCCTCCGTATACCTTCAAGAGAAGAAAATACTCCAGAAACTAAAGAGTATGTATTCTTACTACAGTAAGTCTCCTACATACAAACAAGTTCTTTTCCAAGAACATGTTCACAAGTCCACTTTGTTCGTAAGTCCAGCAAAGTTGGCACCCAATGAACACAATATAACCCCCAACCCTCAGCTCCTATAGAAAAGCATGTACAGCTAATTGTATATATGAAAATGCTTTTAAAAGTTAATATTTTTATTTTATTACAGATGTATCGTGCATTTTAACAATAAACAACAGAAAGTTAATTTTTGTTTCCATTGTTTTTACGTCAGCTGATATCGCTGTTTACACTATCAGGTAGCCTACGTATGCAGACCTAACCTACCTCTTCTGAACTCTTATCAAAAACATATTTGTACTGTACAGTATACATGAAAGTGCTTTTAAAAGTTAATATTTGTATTTTTTGTTTTAGTTTTCTAGTGCATTTTCACAACAAACAAGTGAAAGTTATTTTTTATACCCACTGTTTTCCATCAGCTGAACTCTGTACAGTAGATTTGCTTAATGCTAGTGAATGAGTCTTCATATCCACTTCCAGCCACACAAAGTGAATAATCAGAAGGGCATCATCACTTGATCACTTAATATTGATGCCCAGTAAGTGTTTGCGGTGAAGATTTATGGAAGGTTTTGAAGCAAGGACAAAAAATATTACAAAAAAATTACTTCCATCGCTAACTCCAGTTTGAGTGTGTCAAAATAAAAGCCCCCACTAAGCCAGCGGTACTCCTGATGAGATGCTCATATCTGAAGATCATACATTAGAAACAATTAGGACAAATCGACGAGAACAAGCTATTCACAAGATCTGACCGAAGGTGCCTATTGCGCTTGTACTCCACCACACTACTTGGTTGTGTATGGCATGTTAATGTGGTTCTTTGTGTGAAGAAGAGTTTACCCTTACCCTTAACCTGTGTGGATAGCACTTTGAGTACTGAGAAAAGTGCTATATAAATGTAATGAATTATTATTATTATTATTATTAAACAAGAGTCTCTAGTACTAGCTAGTTTCAGTTCTAAGTAGGTGTAGTGCTAGGTTCACTTCAGTTTCAAACTATTCTTTGCCTCTGACTTGAATTTTTGGTCTTCCTCTGTTTAAGCTTAAGTGCTTTGAGCATGGGAAAGGTGCTATATAAATAAAATGTATTATTATTATTATTATTATAAGCTTATTTTTTAAAAGTGTATTGTTTTGGATTTTTTAAATAACAGTTAAGATCGCTAATCTAATGTTTCCAATGAACATCCTTTATTCAACAGATCTGAGGGAACACTGACATGTGAACACCTCAATTCACTGTGACAAATGGTTACTGTTAATTGGGAGAGAACAGCCTATAAGGTTGAGATAATTTGCATTATACTGTTGCATACCACATATTGAATCATCTCACATCATGTGTCTTCTTTGGATAGGAAAGTTACCAGAAACAGTTATGACAGCTTAAGAGTGTTAGGCAAACATCTTTTTGTTAGAGGGGAATAGAGTCAATCAGTGCATTTACATGCACACACAAAACCAAATTAAGGTGAGTATCTCGGTAAGGCAGAAAGCTGTTTTTTTTTTAAATCTGTATATACATGCTCAAGTAGAGTTCTCCTTTGGCAAAACACTCTGACATTATTAAACTGCGCAAAAAAAGAGTTAAACGATATTGGTTCCGTGAATCTGAAAACAAGCCTGAAGCCTGTGATAATTTTCTTGAGTTTCATAAATATATTTAGTCAAGTTAATACTTTATTAATAAGTTTCTGTTATCGGGTTGGTGTGCAGTACACTGTTCTACTTGCCTGTGTGATTGGATTTTGTGAAGGAGCGGCGCACCTGTATGTTTGCTTCTTGCATTACACCCAGTGCTGCAGCGATAACAATAACGCAGGTATTTTTACTTCAATATAAGTATTCAGTTGGGTTACTTGCTATGTTAAAATGTAATTAGACTAAGCAAAGCACATTACTTAAAATATCTTACCCCACACCCCTTGAGATTGTGTTGCTAAGTTTAGCATTGTACGTTCAGCTCATCAATATAAATTTACCTAATTCTGAAATATTGAGACAGATTATTTCAACCAGGGGAAGGAATAATGCAATTGCCACAGCATTTTTCTTGTGAATGTTTCCAACATCGTCTACCCGAACACATGTGCGAAACAACTGTATGCCGGCTTACAGAGTGCAATGGACATGTGCAGGCTACACAATTGTTAACTGTAACCCAGTACATGGACAAATAATTGGAATATGTCTGTTAATGAGATTTCTCAGAGACCAAAAACCTGGTTTCATAACCGGAAAGAGGATTTACATGGCATTTTAGAAAACATGTTTCTGTGAATAACGGCGTTACTGAAAAGCTTGTAAATGCACCGAATGAAAGAGTTAAATACATAAGAAAAATAGCTCATTATTTCAATCATTTTCACCATCTTGGATACAGTTATCAAGAAAATCTTTGTTGCATAAAAAGTGAACAAAATAATGCACAAAGATAAAACATTTAAAAAGTTATTTACAGTACACATCAGATATGTTTTTGTGCTTCTGGGAATATGCAGATGCATTATTTACATTTTTTGACCTGCTTTTTTCATTTTTTCCATTTGAAGGATTGCAATACTTTCTGAAAGGAAAAGGGTAGTCCAGAGTAGGAAAACAGCAGCATTACATTGCAGTGTAGTACTGGAAATAAAGGCAGCAAAGATTTTAAACTTATGAAAAAATGGCTCCTATGCTACAATATGGAAGGGTGATTCAGTATGTTTTAGATAGATAGATAGAAATGCAGTGTTAGGGCTGCCCATGTATATTACCAGCAGTCAGATAAATCAAATGTATAAAGAATACAGTGAAGCTTAACCATTAAAATAAATAAACTAAATTACTTCCAGTGAAAAAATCCTGCAAGCTGGATTATGTTGGGTCAGCACTCCTGATTTTGCCAACATGCAGCTTCTGTTTTTAGTACCCTGTGATTAAAAGTTCAAAAGACTTTAAAGGCAAATCTGCTACATTTATTATCTAGTCTTTTTGATGCAGCTAATTTATTTTCCCTATTAAAACATTTTAATGTTGAATTCCCCCAGTGTTTTAACAAAGCTGTTAATGTGAGACAAAGCCACACTAAGGGCTTGCATTATTAATATCAACTCAAACACTTTCTCTCCCTCGAGACCCCCATCCTGTCTTTGTAAGCTGTCAACAAGCACTAATCCATCTCTGCCTTGTGGAAATCTAAACTGCCTGTCAAAATGTGACAGTCACTCCTGTCAAAAGTACCCCTACTGTGTTGAAAACAGTTGCTTTTGTTATGTAAAACTACATAAACTCTTCATCATAGAATCAAAATACAGCCTATGAATATAATGCGGTGAACTAACACCCTGACATGTCGTGCCTTTGTCTCTTTCTTTTCCTCTCCCTCTCTTCCGTGTGCTCTGACACTGACTAATCAGCAGTAAACTTTTACTTAGAAAACTTAGCACTGACAAATGCTTTGCAAAGGGAATTGCCATACTCTGACACTTCAGTTCAGTGATCACACAGTCAGATATCAAATTACTGTTATTAATGCTGCATGTAAGACATGAACATTTCACTATAATTGGATCAATAACAAAAATCAATTTAAGCCTGAGCACAAAACTGATTAAAAGCCAACAGGCCAACTGCATGCTGAATTTGTTAATGACATGTGTGGTTTGAAATAGTGAGTATGTCAAGAATTCCTTTGAGCTATCAGAAGGCTGTTTAGGGTTCGCCTGGAAATTTATGCATGAGCAGCTCAAGAACGTCAAGTTGAGAGAAGACCTTCAGATCAAACAGCCTCAGTGTTAATGCTTCATCATGATACAATAAAATTGTCAAAGAATTATTTATTGTGAGGTATACAATGCCTTGCAAATTACAAAATTATCCAATTTTGTTCTTTCCAATGTTTCACTCTTGACATTTTCAATAAGAAATTTATATTTGTAATAAATGCAGACCACTCCATGCATTTGCGGGCAAAAGATGTATGATTTTACACATACTGTATGTTTAATTACATTTAAATGCTCTTATGCTGTATTAGCAGACTGGACATGAATTAATTGCTAAGGATGAAAGTACCTGTATTTGTAAACATTTTGGTGAAATGGTAATTGGCAAATATAAGAATAAGTACATTTGCCAATTAATCAATAGATAGATAGATAGATAGATAGATAGATAGATAGATAGATAGATAGATAGATAGATAGATAGATAGATAGATAGATAGATAGATAGATAGATAGATTTGTATTGAACAGTTTTGCCTCACACCTCTAGTGCTTGGGCTTAATTCCTGGTAATGTTTCTTCATATTGTAAAGACCTGCATTGCTGGGTTTAGTAGAGACTCTAAATTGGCCCCATATGAGCAATCATGGGGGCACAAGTAAGTTTATGCTGCAATGAACTGGCATTTTAGCTGCATCTGACTCTTGCCTCAAGGTCACTTCTACAGAGAAATGCCTCTGGATCCCTGTTAGAATATGTTCTTTACATGGACAGATAAATGTCAAGTAAAGAAACTAAACTAATGCTTAAAGAACTTTCATAAGAGTGCTGTGATAATGCTACCACAAGGTTAAAGATATGGATCTTCCAGTTAATGTTGCTATATCAGTAATCACAGAGTAAAATCTACATAGTACCACCAGGATTCTTAAACTTGGAGGACAAACATAAAGGAGAACTGTCAAATAACAAGAGTATTGCATAACATTGACATGGTGACATGGAGGGCGGAGTGGCAAAAGAAGATATTGCGTAAAAAAATCGTAAAGCCTGCAGAAGTTGATTGAGAATGTGAGAACAATGAACTACAGATGTGGGAAGAAACTATTAGAAGAAGGTGAATAAAAGCACATTACTATCTATAAAATGTAAATTTAACATGCTGGTGCTTCATGAGGGTGGTAGCATAATTTATTTTTCTTAACTTTGGTCTCATACTTTGCATAAGATGGACGGCTAGAGCTGATCTCCGTTAGCACCTTTTACCCATTTTTTACTATCACCCTAAGGTATTATGTATTTACATTATATGCAAGTATAAATAAGCATGAGCAGCAAACAAAGGGTTCAGAAAGAAAAGGAAAAGGATAAGTCAGCTAAACATTCATCTAAGTCAAGACCGGCCTCAAGGTAATGGTATGGTCTACCAATGACTAACCTGGACGGGCAAAGGAATTGATGTGATAGAACCTCACGCTGTAGCATCTCCTCCAGCCAAAAGTGAAAGTGGGAGCGAAACTGCAAGCGAGGAGGGCAAGAAGGATTTTCCAGTTTCCAGAGGATTATTGGAACTGAGCATGGCTTTTTCATGACCGCTGTCAACCGCAGCTAATACCCCCCTGCCTCCAGTCAGCCTCATCAACCCCAACTGGACTCACCACTCTACCTACAGAGTGCAGAAAAGACCGAAACACACTTTTCAAGCTGAAGGAAATGATTGCCACACTTGGGGTGTGGGGAGGGAGATAAATGATATAAAGAGCAATATAAAGAAGTGAATGGTATAAAGAGAGAAGTAATGGACTTAAACAAGAAGAGTGAGAAACAGCATGAAGATATAAAAGGCCAGGGGTCTCATGCATAATGCTGCGCGTAGAATTCTCACTAAAACATGGCGTAAGGACGAAAGTGGAAATGTGCACAAAAAAATTAATATGAACAAAACCGTGCACAAGTCAACTTCCATGCACTTCCGCTCCATGAATCCTGGTCAGTGTGAAAAGTAACACACATGCACACGTCTGCCATCCCACCCTGATTCCTACCATAATTTTGCATATTTTAATATGCAAATCAACATAAATATCACCTTCGGTTCAGTGCTTTGTTAAAAGACAATGGCAAAAGCAAGTGAAAAAAAAATTTCAGTGAATACAAAGTGGAGATAAGGAAAAAACATACTATTTATTGGCTTAAGCAGAGGTAGAAACAACAAAAGAATGTTGATCGAGAGATACAGAGTGGCAGAGAAACTTGAAAGTTAAAGTTCAGAAAGTCACCTACTGCCCAAAACAGAAAAGAAGTGGTCAGATATCAAAGTCTCGTCTGAGAGTCATACAGATGCATATTAGGGTACAGAGAAAAGAAATAAATAGAAATAGGGACACAATGAAAAAAAGGTTGAAATATTCACTTTAATCTTGTTTATTTTGTCATTAAAGTAGAAAGTTGTTAGCTTAATCTTAAAATATATGTTTAATTTACTAGAGTTTCTCTGATCCTGTTGTAACTAGAGTAGCATGTTAAATGCTTCATATTCTTTGTGTTCTTCTATGCGCTCTAATCACTATGTGCTTCTTAATCAGGCTTTCTCTTATGCTGACAGGACAAAGAATCCATTACATTTATGATATTACAGTGCTCTGAACAATTGAAATACTAAGATGTATACTTGAAATCATTTTCATGATGAAATTAATTAAAGCATGTATTAAACATGGGGGCACAGTGGCGCAGTGGTAGCGATGAGCTGGTGTCCCATCCAGAGATTGTTCCTGCCTCCCACAATATGCTTGCTGCAGCATGCACAACCCTCGATGAAATCATCTATGGCAGCAGTACTGTCTCTTTCAAATGTACTAACCCCCAATTCCTGTCCTTCCTTTTCTTTCTTCATGTAACCAATCACCATACAAGCTCTGTAATAAATGTTAAACCATCTGTAAGCTTAGAATGCTGGTTATTCAAAACTAGTAAGGAACATTAAAATATCTTTGTAGTACATGATAAAATAATAATAATAATACAATAAAAAACAATTAAAAATATACCATATGAAAGCATAAGTACAATATACAGTACAGGTACATACAGGTATAGTGCAAATGGTTCATAAAGCGGCTCAGGTTGTGCAATATTACAACTGTAGTGCAAGTTTACACTGAGGTAATTGTACTTATAAGTACAAACAGTTGTACCAGGAGCACTTGATGGACTGATTAAGTGCATTTATAGCTTTTGGAGTGAAACTGTTTCTGAACCTCGAGGGTCCTACAAGAAAGGCTCTGAAGCGCTTGCCAAATGGAAGAAGTTCATATAAACTGTGCGCATGGCTGAAGCAGCATGTGCTATAAATGTTCTTAAGGGCTAGATGCTGTATTACGATAATCCTCTGCGTTCTCAACACAATCCGCTGTAGAGCTTTCAGAAACAGTAGTACTGCTTTAATGCCACCAGATAGATAGATAGATAGATAGATAGATAGATAGATAGATAGATAGATAGATAGATAGATAGATAGATAGATAGATAGATAGATAGATAGATAGATAGATAGATAGATAGATAGATAGATAGATAGATAGATAGATAGATAGATAGATAGATACACACAAACACTTTGGTCTGAACATATGCAGGATTGACTATAAAATGAGAAACGTTCTCATTTGGCTGTCACAGTCACATTGAGGCATTACGCGGATGTATTGCTGTTGGTATAACACTAGAATTACCAAAGCCTACCAAAAAACTCGTAATCCCAGCCCACCTTTAATCCCTTCGCACCTCTCTGTCAGCGTCTTTTGTCCTGTAAATGTGTCAATAAGCATAAGCAGCAAGCAGCCTGCTATACCATCCCCCCACCGCCACAGAAAGGGCAAGAAGTTCTCCCAGTTCCCAGTGTAAGTGCAATACCACATCTCCATGGTATAGCAGTAAGAACTGCTGACTTGTAATCAAGAGACTGCGGGATCGGTCCTGGGTTTCTTCCAAATTTACCGTTTTGAGTAGTGAGCTGCTCTTATTGTTAATATTATACAATAAAAACATACATTACATTTGTGTCTGTAACAGCCGGTGTAAATTTATAGTACTTGTAAAAGTTAGTGGTTGTTTTTCACTTTTATTCTCTCACTCATGATCATGATACAAGGGAACTGACACTGTTAGTTTTTATCTGAAACTGGGAATAACTGTAGATGTGAGTGGTGTTTTCAGACAATGGAACTGGAAATTCTCTGATCTGGAGGGATAAAAGCTAACACACAAACGCTGGTGAATCTGCCTTCTTCGTATCTCACTGTCACTTGTATTTTTTTATTCAGTTTTATTCTTGAGTGTTCCTGCTCACACTGAATTAGTATGCACCTTATGGTCCATGATGTCAGAGCTGCACTGACAAAAAACAGAGACAAAGGTATATATGATATTTGGAATAATTCATTTTATGACCTGTATAGTACATTTTGGAAAATATTGTGGCACTGATGCAACATTATTCATATTATTGATATTTATTTGCATGCATTCTTGTGGTTGTAATCAATGACCACATTTTTTTTTCTTCAATCTTGCCCAGTCTCCACATTTTGGTACATGGTGGTGTTTCTTTTGTACTCCAGGACATGCAGAGGAAAGAATAGTACAGAGAGGTCAGTTCTGTGTTATATGCAATCATCAAATTCAAATTTTAACAGTTCCCACACACCCAAGGACAGTCCTTCCTACATTTACGACATGTGTACCTGTTGCAATGTACACACTTCTCTCTATGCAGTGGTTCTTATTACATTGAAGGGGAGCCTGACACTGACTAAGTTTGCTTTCCTTGGGGAAGAGGTGGTCTTGGAACAGAAGCTTGGCAATGTTGCATCCTTTTTTTCTTTTTCCATTGACTTTTCTTGTAACAAGCGATGACGAAGTTTCTCTGCAAGGTGAGCAAAGAACACTCTTCTTTTCTGCTTTTTATACTGCCTGGGTCGGAAGGGGTAGGACTACTCTGTCTCAGTTGCCCTCTTTGGGCGTCTTGTCAGCACTGTAAGGGAAGCAAAAGATAACAAGCCTGTTACGTGACAGCGCCTGCTCTCATCCTGGCGAGGTATTGCATACCTCAGATCACCCTAGAAGGTGAACCTCTGATGAGTATAACATAACTAATTCTCCAATTGTAACAATTCTGAAAGAGTAATGTCTGACCTTCATATTTGAGAGGTAAAACATGAATATTGAGTAAAGGACGATAAAATAATAGCCTGTGAAATCAAAGTAGCAGAAAGAAAACAACAATGAGTTTTAAAGGGTTAATATACCATCTTCACTAGAGCAACACTATCACAGCATGAGAAACATAAGTGTTTGTCTCTAAACATTAAAAGAAATCATGCCTTTGATGCTAGGTTTTCAGTGCAGTAATTATAATGAAAAATTTATAAACAAGGTAATTAAAATCACTCTCAGGTAAATACAACTTTACACTCACATAACTATTTTGTACATGCCTGCAGGACACAGAGCATCGGTTCTTTTATATTCATGCTACAAATACATTTTGGCAGAAATCAAAAAAGTGCTTAGCAATCAACCAAGCAACTGGTCGTGATTGTCTGGTAGACCGTGGTCAGCCCTTTGGCCACCTCTATTATATATCCTTTCCAGTGAAGCCTATGCCAAATGTGCTTTCATGTCTTCATGTCTGTTATGACAGTAAGCTAGTAGCTGGGTAAACAAAACAGGCACATTTTATAAGAAGAGGTGGTCTTTCATAATTTTTTGCAGCTCCTGGTATTACTACCAGTGGTGCTAATTTTGGACATACTGCAGGATATACACTGTCCTGGTACTCTTCCAGTGATCCCAATGCTATACATTGTTTTCTTGATGCATATCTGGCAAAACAATGCTATAACAGGTTTTTGCTATCTATGAGAATTTGGTTACTTGTATCCAAACAAACTAATCAATAAAAAAAATGTGAAAAAAATGCATGAAGAGTATAGTATACTAGCATAACGAAACTCCAATTTTTTGAAGCAGGCTTAATGTTACAATGGTAAGTCTGTTTCAGTCACATTGTGCATTTATGAACCTCTGTTTACCAGCTATGATAACCCTTACATCCCTCTTTCTTTGTGCATCTTGTTGCCTTTGTTCATCGGATACTTTAGGCCTTACAGCTGGCTTTCTTTGTGCATTTTGTTGCAGGCCTCTTGAGGACAATGGACAACATTACGCCAGGGCATTTGATGCCAAACATATTGTTATATAAAGATAAATATATCTTTATCTTTATATATAGAGCGATTATTTCCATATCATTTATTTGGATTTAAACTTTTGAAATTTCTCCTCATGTTCTTTTTACAGTCCACAGCATACATTCAGCATGATCTGCATACTTTGTTTATTACGTTAATAGCAAGAATGGCACAAACTTACAAAGATATATGATCATTATCCATCTTTTAAAATCTAGCTGCAACAAGAGCTAATCAGAAACAGAACCCAAATCAAAAGCATCCTTTTAGAAGACTAAATGTTAATTACAATGTGAACACAAAGCAATTCAGCACAGAGAGAATCAATGTTTCTCCATTAAGTAAAGATGGCTTAACAAAGATAAGGAAAGCAAAGGAAGAGTCAAGTGGGCAAAATGTTATATGGTGGTTTGGAGTGGCGACTTACTGAGAGGGTCATGCATTATATACTTCCAACTGTCTCTTACTGCTTCACCAATATTGTGAAATCTGAGACCTGCAATGAGCTATGGAAAAAAGAAAATTGTGTCATGGATGTGGAAAAATTGGCAATTATCTGACTAGAATCAGAATGTGAATCAGACTAGAATCAACTGTTTAAATTCAGATACAACAGTTCACTGGCACCCCACTTCTTAATAGTCACAATCATATGACTTTAGAATGATCTTGCTAATCCATCACATGGCCAAATCACACATGTCTTCTGTGTTATTTACAAATAGTCTGCCGTTTTCTCTGGAGGTTTAAATTTTCAGAAATAAGCATTTATGCTACTAGACAGATGGCAGTGATATATTGAATGTTTCTGGAAAGCCTTTTGTTCTTGAACTGGCATTTCATAGAGAGCAGTACCAATGGAAGCCCATATGGATCCCTAGGCAAGGTTACCTGAAAACACCACCCTTCCAAAATAAATACACAAAGAATGGATGAAAAAACACAGATGCCTTTTTTATTACAGCAGACCGAAGTAATGGCAATCTAACCTTGTGAAAAGTGCACATAAGATAATTATAAAAAATAAAATATTAATAAACAATAACAACAAAAAGTAATAATAGCAAGCAGATTATTTGAGGCAACTGCACAATTAAAATATATTAATGTAATAACATGTTAAAGAATATAATTATCTTTTTAAATATGTACATAAACACACTACAGATTAGTGTAAATTCCATCTCACATCATGAAGACCTTTGAGAGACAGGTGCTGGACCATATGAGTCCTCTTGTAGACCACTAGGACCCAATTCAGTTTGCCTGGTGGACTAAGATTGGAGTGTGGAGGATGCAATTATCAATCAGCTCAACAAGGCTTGTTCTCACCTGGACAAAGCTGGCAGCACTGTGAGGATTATGTTTTCTGTTTTCTCCAGCACCTTCAGTACCATCCAGCCATCCCTGTTAGGGGTAAATGCAGAAATATACAGGTGGATTAGCCTATGGTGTCCTGGATAATGGACTCTCTGTTGAACAGACTACAGTTTGTGAGACTCAAGGACTTTGTTTCTTATACGGATATGAACAACACTGGTCCACCACAAGGAAGAGTCCTGTCTCCTTTTCTCTTCACTCTATGCACCTCTTACTAGAAATATAACACTAGGTTATGTCACTTGCAGAAATTCTCAGATGATTCTCCACTTATGGGGGTGTATTGACAAGGAGGATGAGAAAGAGTATAGGAGTCAGGGTAAGAACTTTGTTTCTTGGTGCAAAGAGAATTTTCTACACCTTGAAATTAGCAAAACCAAGGTACTGGTAATTGACTTTCACCACACCAAAGAGCCTCTATTCAGGGTATGGATGTAGAGGCGGTGCACTCCTACAACTACTTGGGGGTCCACGTTACTAATGGGTTGTATTGGTCTCAAAACACAGAGGAAGTATATAAGAAATGATAGAACAGGCTCTTCTTCCTTAGGAGACTGTGTTTCTTTAATCTGAGAAGTGACATCCTTCATATTTTCTACAACTCTGTGATGGCCAGTGCAGTTTTCTAGTTGTGGTGTGCTGGGCTGGTAATATCAGTTCATGAGAGATGCCCTGAATCAACAAGCTGATTAAAAAGGCAAGTTCAGTTATGAGACACATTCTGGACCCCCTGAAGGTAGCAGCGAAGGAAAGAATTAAAACAAAACTGAGTGACATCATAAACAATGCTGCAAATCCTCTCTCTGACACGTTAACACTGAGTACTTTCACCCAACGAAGTGTGTCAAGAAACACTACTGGGGCTCCTTTATATAAACCCATCTATTTATCCATCCATCCATCCATTTTCCAACCCGCTGAATCTGAACACAGGGTCACGGGGGTCTGCTGGAGCCAATCCCAGCCAACACAGGGCACGAACCAATCCCGGGCAGGGTGCCAACCCACTGCAACCATCTATTTATGTGTTTGTTTATTAAAAGAGCTTCTGTAAAAAGGGAATAAATAACGCTCTATCTATCTATCTATCTATCTACATTATAGCACTTATAAAAAACACAATAATTACAGAGCTTCATAACTGACTCTTTACAAAATTTCTCATTTTTCATGTTTAATCCTCACGACAGCCTGCTTGTTAATGCTTCTGACATTACAGTAACTTCAGGCTGAATGTGTGATCTTCCTTGAAACCTTTCTAACCACTAAAGAAACTGGTGATGTCTAAAATGTCCAGATACCACATTTATGCACAGAGATGGACTTAGGAGGGAGAGGGGGCCTTGGGCTTCAGCTTATGTTCAGAGACTCTTCCAAGACATTCTGAAGTACCATGTAATATCAAAGCTTAGGAGTTGCTCAACTTGAGAAGGCACCACAGAAGAACAGCAAAAACCACTAAAACAGCATTTGAGATAATGAGTGATATTCATCAATTAAACTTGGCAGACATCAGAACACATTGGGTCATGTCAAATATAAAAAACAAAGAGTCTGAAAGTTGCCCAAATCTCATGTCACACCACAGACATTCAGAACTAGCATCAGAGTTTAGTTCAGGGGTGGGCAAAGTCATTCCTGGAGGGCCACAGTGGCTGCGGGTTTTTGTTCCAACCCAGCTGCTTAATTAGAAAACAATCCCTGCCAATAATTACATTTCATGGCTTGTTAGTGCTTTAACTCTGCTATGTCAAGTCATTCTCATATCCTGGATTTATTTTTCCCATTCTAAGGATATCATCCAAATACTTTGAAGTGTAAAACGGATGGGTAATTCTTAATCCTTCACTTTTTTCTCTTCTCTTTCCTTTGAAGTATTTAATTAAACCAAATAGTGCACGATAAATACACGTGTAAAGGGTAACAAGCAAAATGGATAACTGCTGGTTTCTTTTGTCATTTGCATCTTACTGCTAATAAGGAGCAATTAAAAACCGAGAATACAGCTGTTTAAGACTTAATAAGCAATAAGGGTTCAAAATCTTAATGAGGGAGATAACTAAAATGAAGCAGAAGTGTTTCTAGAGCAATAAGTGCTTCTTATTAAGCAATTGGGTTGGAACAAAAACCTGCAACCACTGCGGCCCTCCAGGAATGACTTTGCCCACCCCTGCTTTATGCCTTTGCATTCTCTCACTAGAGCTATAACCTGTAATACGTAACTATTATAACACTATAAATCACTTTTTTTCTTGATTCTCCATCAGCTCGTGTTCAGGTATCCTGCTGCCATAAATGCTGCCCACCAACGGCCCTCCCACTCTACCAGAAGTAAACACAGGAATGACGGTGTGTGTGCAACTAGCAATGTATGGGAGGGATAACAAGAAATGGTTAAAGAGAGTGGTACGAACATTTATTTGGAAAACAAACAATAAATTTATTTATTAAATTCTTTAAAAAGACACATGTTCTTAAGGTTACCAGGAGCATGTACAGTGTAGCACACGCAATCTGAGACAAAGCGAAACTGTCCTTCAGAATTAGTTCCTCCTTTTGCTTTCAAAACAGCCTCAATTATTCATGGCATGGATTCCACAAGATGTTGGAAAGATTCCCTAAGAGATTCTGGTCAATGGTGATATGATTTTTCAGGCAAATTTTTTGCAGTTTGTCAGCTGCACATTCATGCTACAAATCTTCCATCCTACCACTTCTCACAGATGCTCCATTGGATTCTGATCTGGTGACGGGGAAGGCCATTAAACATAACTGAACATATTGTCATATTCATGAAACCATTTTGAGATAGCTTTTGCTTTGTGGCATGGTGCATTTATCAAGCTAGATATTAGCCATTAGAAGATGGGTAAATTGTGACCATGAAGGGGTGCACAAATATGTTCATCAACAATGCTCAGATATGCTGTGGCATTCACGCAGTGATTGATTGGTATTAATGAGCACAAAGTGTGCCAAGAAAACATTTCCCACCCCATTACACTACCACCACCTCCAGCTTTGATTATTGATACAAGGAGTGCTGTGTACATGGATTCAGGCTGTTAGCTCCAAATTCTAATGCTACCATCATTGCCTCAGCAAAAATTGAGATTCCTCAGACCAGGCCACATTTTTTTCAGTCTTGAACTGTCAAGTGTTGGTGAGCCTCTGCCTACTGCAGCCTCAGCTTTGTCTTCTTGGATGACAAGAGTGGAATCTGACATGGTCTTCTGCTGTTATAGCCCATCTAACTCACGGTTCGAAGTATTGTACATTCTGCGATGCTTTTCTACTCACCATAGTCATACAGAGGGAATATCTGAGTTATTGTAGCTTTTCCACCTGAGGCCATTCTCCTTAGTCCTCTCTCATTGATAAAGTGTCTTATTTCACAGAACTGCCACTCACTGGATGTTTTTTGATTTTTACACCATTGTGAGGAAACTCTAGGGACTGTTGTGTGTGAACATTAACTGAAGCTCCTGGCCTGTATCTGCATGATTTTTATGCATGATTGGCTGATTAGATAATTACATACATAAGCAGGTGTGCAGGTGTTCCTCTTAATTTGATCAGTGAGTATATGTGGCTAGGCATTCTGAAATATGTGAAGGTGCCAGATGGTTAAGGTCCTTTCATAAAATTAAAAGTATTGTAAAATTAATGCTAAAAGGCACAGACAGGAAAGGCAACAATATTTAATGAAAAGAGTTTAGGTTTTTCCTTTTCAGTTAAGATTGTTAAGGTGTTGCAGCGGTAGTTGTGGGTTTGCTTCCCGGGTCCTCCCTGTGTGGAGAGCGCTTTGAGCAGTGACAAAAGCGCTATATAAATGTAAAGAATTATTATTATTAGCTACCACCCATTTATATTTTTCTTGGTATTCCTGATAGCAAAGCATTAGTGTTAATTTTCCAAGATCTAGCAATGATATAAAAAATAAGCTCATGCTATACTTTTTAAATGAAAAAGTACATAGCGAATTGTCTTACAGTGCTCACCAATAATAAAAAGCTTGGCCGAGGATCCAATGGATATTCATGGATTTTGTCAAGGCTTCTCCAAATTCTCATTATCCACTCCAAACTGATGTCAATTTCTCAGCGCATTAAGCTGCAGCTTGGAAAGAGGAGATAGAGACAGAATGCCCTAGTCCTCAAGGATAATAACAAACATTAAAGATGGTTGCACAGAATTTGTGCACAATAATGCAAAGCAACTTCACAAGGTTCGCTTGCAGCCTGGCAGTCTGAATTTTTTGATAAAAAGTCTAAAAAAACATTGCTTTCAAATTGCAGTATTATTAAAATTGGCAAAATGCAACACAGTTTCCACAACATTTTAGTTTTCTCATCTTTTACTCAGACAAAGTAAGACATTAATGACTTGGCCGCAATTATCTTGTAACAATTATGCTCAGGAAAGGATGACTGGAAATTACCTGCTCAAAAAAAGCTTGAATGGGGCCTGGACCATGCAATGCCAAACTGTTCTTATTATAAAAATCAATGTAAAAATAAATAAAAAAGGTCTTTTAAATGCCTCCCTCATTCGGGTTATTTACAATGCTATGTACAAAGAAGGACACAAACGTCTCCTAAAGTGAACAGTATTTGAAAATGAGAAAAAAAACGAAAAATGTCTGTATTTCAAAAATAGAAAAATCTAAACTTTCTCACTGGTGAGATTCACAGTCAGCCATGGAGTGTGATTTCAAATAATGAGTGAAAAACCCCTTACTGCCGCTTCTGGATCTGATCAGGATATGAAATCTGCACTTAAAGTTATGAAGGGTGGTGAACAGAATGACAATGATGAACCTTTCTTTTTCTCTGAATAAAACATATGGTCCTTTTAAATTTTATAACCCAGAACCAGATAGTGAAACCACAAGAAATCCTGACCTTCAGGAAAAGATTAAATGCTGCAATTGGTGACATCCTTGCTGCTTACAGAGGGAAATGATTTTTCAGGTACAAGGAAAAGATTTTGCACAGGAAAAAGGTCAGGTCAGATAGATACAAAACTTTTAAACGCAGAACAGACACGACTGAAATGTTATGTAGCTCCTCTACAATGTGATTGATGTTATTAATCCCTGTTCTCCATACATTGTAATCTGTAATTACAGACCTACTCAAAATTTCAAAGATCAATATAAGCTTGTGTAAAAGCTAGATCATATATCTAAAGGGTCCTAAAGCTGTGTAATGATCTACTTGTCAATATTAAAAAGGCACCTTCAGAATAAGAATTTAAGTCAAAGCTGGAGATTCTACCATTGTGAAGTTCTCTGATATTTGCTGATGAGGCTATTCACTTTTAAACTTTTGGAAAATCAATGTTATCAGCTTTTCAGACATTTCCCCTCCTTTCTTTTCTAAGTAGTTCATCAGACAGATACTGTCAAACGGATGATTGATGACCTTAAGCCCCGCCCCAAAATATGAAAATATGATTTATGAAAATATAAAAATATGAAAATATAATTTATGAAAATATGAAATATCCCCCACCCCTAGGGTGGGGAGGGGTAATGAAGGGTCGGACCACCGTCATAACTGATCATCTCTAAACCCTGCCTTTTAGGGAGGGGCTTTTGTAAACCGTCCCCATATCACGCCTCATGCCCAAATCCCACACCCACGAGGTACACCTTTGTCTCTCTAACTGCCTATAGGGTTAGGGGAGATGCGTGTCGCTCCCCACCCCTGCTCACCCCCGACTGCGTGAGGAGATAAAAGAGTTCTTGTATAAAACTCTAGTCACTTAGTGAAAAAGCCACGACACTCAAAAACAGACAGAATGGATGGTCTTGTGAATGCTCCTAAGAAAATGAATACAAACAGGGTTTCCAGAAGGACGGAGTTATGGGACCCTCGATTCAGCTCGGCTTGGTATGATTCCAATTGTGCTTTGCACCAGGTAGAAGTAGAAAGAAATGCTCTGGGGCATCTCACGGTGGCGGTATCCAAGAAGGAGCCTATCCTTCCCGAATATAAAGAGGATGGTCACAAAGAGGTGGAGGAGTATTAAGAACATGAGATAAAGTAACGAGTGAGTGAAATACATTTTTCTATAAAAGACTGGACTTTTTTAAAATCTTTTATTCCAAATATTGATGAGGCTATTTATCAAGGAAAACTGTCTGACCAAATGAAAAGAATTAAAAGAAAACTGGAGCCATTGTTTTCGGAGAAGGAGTTTTGCCTGCTGAATAATTCATGCTCAGAGGAGGAGGAAGAAAATTGGGAAACGCCCGCCCCTAAGTAAGTGGAGATAAATACAGAGGTCTTTTTTCATAGACTACATTAAACTAAAACACTCTCAAGATGTCTTCAACCAACTATCCTACCAAAGCTGCTGGTGGCTGGGCCTGTCGTCTCCCTGTTCTCTCAGCCTCTGAGGTGGCAGAAGTCCTCAACAATCTGATGCACTCCGAAGAACGAACAGCCGCCTCTGACTACCTGTTTTGGCCGACTAACCCTCAAACCAACGCCGCCTACTCTACTCCAGACCAAATGATGATGACCGACACTAACCTACAACCCCACTACTCTGCTCCAGACCAGATGCTGACATCCAACAACGTGTTTTGGCCAGGAAACAACTAGCCCCTCTCTGGTTATGCTCCTGATCAGGCTTGTTGGTCTACAGGACAGATGGCGGCCGCCGATAACCTGTTTTGGCCCAACTCCGGGTACTCTGCTCCTAACAACTCGCCTACAGACCAGCCATCTTGGCCGGACCTTCTGATGCCTTCAACTGACCAGATCTATTGGCCTGAGCCTCAGTTACCCGCCCCGATGACATGTATTGGTCGGACAGTCTCCTGGAGAAGCGTACAGTACCTGACATTTTTGCCCCTGCTGATGCTATGCCGGGGAGCCTAACGGTGGCTGAGGAGATAGCCATTCAGGCCATGCGGCAAGAAGAGGCCATGGACGAACTGGTAGATGCTCTGGCCGCTTGGAAAACATCGCCCAAGGATACTGATTATGGGTGTATGGACCTTGACCAAACTGACGGGCCCCTGGGTGAGACACTTTGAAACTGAAACTGATCAAGAGTTTGATTGCGGCTCTGCTGGACATAATAGTCGATCGGGACCTAAAAAGTACCTGTCAGGGTTGTTTGATAGACCACCCCAGCCAGACACAGCATACTTGTCTGTTTGAGCCTGACTCTGTTTATAGGTTTGGCCGCTTTGAAGAAATTCTGTCTGTTTTCCGCAAACCGTGGCTCAGGAGCCTGGTCATAAAGACTCTGAGATGCTTCAACATTTTTCCGCCTTTTCACAAGATTCACGTGTTTGTACAAAATGCTGTCGACAACCTAAAAAATGAACATTCTATTAACGAGGCTATTGTACAAGCCTTTCATAACATAGATAATGGCTCTTACACAAAAATACATGAAATAGCCGATGCTTTCTCTAAACGTCATTTTTCTGTACCTGATATGACCGATGCACCTTTGGGGTTTTACGGGGAATACGACATAGAAAACTCAGATGATGTGTCTGAACTGAATGTGCCTGAGCTATAACATGTTTTTGTCTGTTTTTTAATCATGCTGTTCTTAATTTTAATATTGTTTTGGAAAAAATACAAATAAAGCACCATTTGATTTTTAAACCATTGACATTTTTCTTTCACCGTCGATGATGGAAGGTTACATGAAAAAAGTTTATTATAACCTGGCAAATCCTGGCAGCTTTCAGGGAAAAGACTCTTTGAAAAGAGCTCTTGAGGTTTTCGGTCAGAAAAGTAATGACCATCAGGTGTCGGATTGGTAATCCGGTCAATATGCTTATACAATTCACAGACCAGCTAGAAGGCATTTTAGGAGAAATAAGGTTTATGTATCTGATATAGATTCGCAATGGCAGATGGACTTAGCGGACATGACAGATGTGTCCTAGCATAACTGTGGTTATAAATATTTGTTAACCTGTATCGATGTACTTTCTAAGTATGTGTGGGTACGGCCCCTGAAGAACAAAATGGGTAAGGAAATGACAAGAGCCTTCCAAGACATTCTGAGCACCAGAAGAACTCCAAAGAAGCTCTAGACCGATAAGGGGAAAGAGTTTTTCAACCGAGATTTTCAAAAGTTGTTAAAGAAGATCGGAATAAAACATTTTACCACAGGAAACGAATTAAAGGCCTCCGTGGTGGAGAGATTTAACCGCACACTAAAATCTAAAATGTGGAAATATTTCAGCACATATAATACGAGAACCTACATCGATAAATTGTCAGATCTCGTATACTCTTACAACAAAAGTTATCATCAAAGCATAAAAATGTCTCCTTCCAATGTAAACACATTAAATTCCTGGAAAGTTTTCAAAAACTTATATGACGTAGCCAACCCCCCCGGGTCCTCCGTTGTTTAAGTTCAAAGTAGGAGATACAGTTAGGGTGTCTAAAACCAGACATCCTTTTGAGGTTATGAACAAACATTTTCAGATGAAATCTTTAATTGCAGAAAATTAAAGTCGAAACCATAGATGTTTACAGGATCGAAAAAATACTGGCTAGGAAAGTTAAGAATAAAAAACGACTCATTTTAGTCAAATGACTCGGATGGCCAGAAACATTTAACAGTTGGATACCGGAAAGCCAAGCCCAAGATGTTCAATAAAATCCAGAACGCTCCTAATCGACTCATCATTCTCTAGTGGTATACGATGGAGTGCAAAAGTTTTTTTGTGACTCTACCTAGCAACGCTTCCTCAGACTTTTTCCCTAACAGCACAATTTCCAATTTCACAACAAATCTTGCTAAACCCATAGAATTAGAAGGTTCTTGGGAAGTTGGTCTAGCAGAAATACAGTACCCTCATACGTGGAATACCATAACAACAACAACATTTATTTATATAGCACATTTTTATACAAAAAAAGTAGCTCAAAGTGCTTTACATAATGAAGAAAAGAAAAATAAAAGACAAAGTAAGAAATTAAAATAAGACAACATTAATTAACATAGAATAGGAGTAAGGTCCGATGGCCAGGGAGGACAGAAAAAACAAACAAAAAAAAAAAACTCCAGACGGCTGGAGAAAAAAATAAAATCTGCAGGGGTTCCAGGCCACGAGACCGCCCAGTCCCCTCTGGGCATTCTACCTAACATAAATGAAACAGTCCTCTTTGTATTTAGGCATAGACAAACCGGATAACGAATTCTATGTTTCAGATCCAGGGATAAAAAAATATTACTACATTCCGTGCGGGTATTACGAATTTGACAACCTTAAGCCTACCCACTTTGACAGATGTTGCAGCTGGAACTGTCCCTTCTGAGAATCCTGTGAAATTCAGTTATAATGCGGTGGAAAGAAGAGTCTATGTGGTACCGGGGAAAAAGGATGAAACTATACACTTAAAAGGACAGCTGGATCGAATATTAAGAGTGCATCCTGATCAGACTCGGGAGTTAACTTACAAGGCTCCTTTCCCTGCTGACATCAGGGCTGGCTTTTACATGTTGTAAGTGTACGGGGACATGGTATCTCATCAGAGAGTCGGAGACAGCTACGTACCCCTTTAGAGGTGCGTTCATATAGAGGATCAAGCGAATAAAATTACAACAATCACATACGACAAACCTCATTATGCCCCCGCCAGCAAGAATCATTTCGACACAGTGACTATTGAAATAAAGACGGATCAGAACAAAAACGTGCCATTTCAGTTTGGAAAGGTGATCGTGAAGTTGCATTTCAGACCCGTCAGGCATTGTATGCACGACTGAAAAATGAGGTCTTACCAGGACCCGACACCTTATATCCAATATTACCAGACCCAAGCGGGTAACAGATTACTGGGATTCTCTGGGGCCCCTGTAATGTATGGTGGGGGGATTGGAGGTATATTTTGAGGGTTGTTTAGAAGAGCTTTACCTCTCCTGAAAAAAGGCTTTGACATTGCAAAACCACATACCAAATCCGCTGCTAAAAATATTGTAAAAGTTGTGATCACCGGGGCTATATCAAGTGCGGCTGGTGGAGTCCGAGAAAAACAGGAGGAAGCTGGCTTGATGGTAATGAGAAAGACAAAGCGCAAGAGACCACCAGGGTCGCGTGAGGCACCACCAGCTAAAAAGGCAAGGCGCACTATTTTTACGGCATTTTCTAAATGTTGTCAAAAGAAGAATAAGACTAAAGCAAGCAAAAAGAAGAAGAGAGACATTTTTTAAGAGAAGATGGCTTTCGTACACAGAATGTCCGAAGAGTGTGTCAAATCTGAACTGGACCTGTTTACGGTGCCTTTTACTCAAACGAGTGTAGATAAAAGTATATACTTTGAAGTCCCACCTCTCTCAGCCCTCTCTGAGGTAGCGCTGCTAGAATTTCTCATAGCCAGAAACGGGGAAGATTACCTTGACTTGAATAACACTCTTCTACCCCTAGGGCAGGGGTCTGCAACCTTCACTATGAAAAGAGCCATTTTGCCCCCTCTTCCTCCAAAGAAAAATAGTCTGGAGCCGCAAAACATAACACAGCTGATAAACTTTTAAAAGTTTTAATCTTTTTTAAGATTTTACATGTTACAACCACGGAATACAACAAACAGAAGTGCAGTGTGCATGTGTAGGGCTACTTTGAAATAAATTAAACTGAACTATGCAGGCCTATTTGGGTCCTTCCTATACCTGTGTAAAATTAAAATAAAAACTAGCCCACTTTAATATAAATAAAACATTTAGCTGTAGCTTAGCAGCTTTAAAAAAGTAAACATAAAATTCCATTTCAGTGTGCTGAATCAACTGAAGCACCTGAACATACAAAAAAACCTACATCAGCTCCGGGTCCGAAATGAATGTGTTTTGTTTTTCTGAAAAATAATAGCTTATTAAATGCTATTGTTGTCACCTGTTTAAAGTGACTTCTGTTTCTGAAGTTCGCTGCTGATCATCTCTATGTCGGGGCTGTACAATGTGACTTTGACCTTCACACAGGACTGCAGGCTCTCATGTGTGAGGCGGGAGCGATATTTGGACTTTATGAAGTTCATTCTTGAGAAAGCTTGCTCACTTAAGTATGTTGAGCCAAAGATGGACAGGACTCCAAATGCATATTTTTTCATGTTCATATACGTTTCGGGAATGGCACTCCATGTGTCGAAAACAAATTTGTCGGGTTTGGGGAGGTTTTAAATATCACTCCATTTGTGCTCTTTAGCGAGACTAGCCTTCTGACGGGTGACTTCTTCAAGATCCGCTGTCAGGCATTTGAACTTGGACACCCATTAATCTTTATCTGCTATGTCGTCCAGTTAAATTTCTAGATTGGGCTTACTTACTCCTGTGAATGCGGATGTGTTCAGCAGGGATGGGTCGACGTCCAGGGGTGTGACAGGGAAGGAGAGAGTGTTTTTTTCCTTTCTGAACTCACTGAATCTTTCTCTAAATGCAGCTTGCATTTTCTGAACAATTTCCCGTTTGTTTTTAAAGTCGGAGAATAGATGCTCTGATATTTTTATGAACGATTCTTTCATGTATTCTCCGTCTGTGAACGGCTTACCTCTCCTTACGATCTCTTGAGCTGCCACAAAACTAGCGGCTGTAGTTGACTGTGTAGAAGTGATCCACTTTTTGAAAGTATGTTTGCTCTGTTCAGCTTTCCGTTGCAGTTCCGAAATTGTTCTCTTTCGCTTATCTTTTCGCTTATTTTCAGTGAATGCTGAGAGCTTGTTTTGAAAATGTCTTTCAACGTTACATTTTTTGTTGTTCGATAATTTATCGCCACATATTAAGCACACCGGTAAGCCAGCGTCGTTGGCAGTGAAGGCAAATGCTTCTGTCCACGCAGAATTAAACTCTCTAAATTAGATGTTAAAATGTATAACAGTAGTAGTAGTAGTAAATAAACATATATATATATATATATATATATATATATATATATATATATATATATATATAAATACAAGTTAAATTAAGAAATTGCCATCATTCATTTTCATGGTTTTTATTTTTTTGTCAAGGCCAAAGGGAGCCACTACAAGGAGGCTGAAGAGCCGCATGTGGCTCCAGAGCCGCGGGTTGCCGACCCCTGCCCTAGGGGATAAAATAGTGAACGCTGGCGGGACTAACACAGCCGCTGGTGCAAAGGTCGGATTTCTCAACTACCCTACAGCCAGTCTGTTTTCACAAGTTGATGTTACCCTGGGGGACCGCCTAATATCGCAGAGTTCAAATTGTTATCCTTGCAGAGCTGTTTTAGAAGGCCTGCTAAATTACAGCCAGGAGACTCTTCATTGACAGTTTGCTACGGGACTTTTTTACAAAGATACACTTAACAAATTGGAAGAGACAGATCCTGATGGAGAAAACATCAGTTTTAATAAAAGAAGCGCCTATACGGCCGGTAGCAGGACTGTCAAACTTCTGGGACACATACATGCAGATCTCTTTTTCCAGGAAAAACTAATATTGAACGGGATAGATGTGAAGATTAAAATGGTTCGGAACAAAGATGAATTCTGCTTAATGTCTGGTGATGCCAAACGTTACAAAGTAATCATAACATCAGCCTCCCTGCTTGTAAAAAAAGTAAAACTTTCACCAGCCGTTAAATTAGGGCACGCTCATGCCCTTACATCAGCCAATGCTAAATACCCTGTGGAAAGGGTGAATATGAAAGTATTCAGTATGCCCATGGATACTCCCGTACCCCTCTGTAATAAAAATGTATTCTGATGATTTGAACAATAATGATGCTATGGTCTCTAAATTTGTTCATTCCTGGCTTCCTTCACTGGGACGTTGTTTTTATCGGTACCCTTGCATGCAAAGATCAGAGAGCTATAAATATTTCAATAGATGGTTAAAGGATGACGACACTCTGTAATGACTTACAATTACATTTAATAAACAAGCAATTTTACAAATTAATAAGCAATCCATTCCAGTCTTTTTTTTCTCAGTTTCTGTCGGTAGTCAGTTTGATGAACAGAGAGGGGGGCAGCAGGAGGCTTAAAACTTTCAAGGAGTTCTCTCGTTTCGTCATTAGGTACGACAGAAAATGGAATGTTCAAACCACCATGGTGTTTACAAATTCCTTCCAACCACGTGGTCGCCTATGCTCAGGTATTGTATGAGACGCTGTCAGATTACTAGCATTACTAGCATCAGATATCTCTACAAGATAGAAGTGTAAAGCTTCACCTTCTCGTCAGCCCTATATCACAGCGTTGCAGGACGTTTCTCATTTCCTTGTCCAGTTTAGTTTCTGTGGCGCTCAAGAGATCGTTCAGATTAGCGCTCTTTTGCTAAAAAAGAGACATTTGTTACTGCGGCACCAAATACATTTTTTGAGCGTATTCCATGTTTATGCCCTAGAAGCTAATAAACTGGTTATGAAGGGCATGGCGACACTTAAAAGAACCCCCAAAAAGCCTCCTTTCTGGTTCAAAAGAGCTTTCTTCTTTTTTAAGATTAGTTTTCTGTCACTTATTTTTCTTATGGATGTTTTATGCTTCTTGAGTCGCTTAAACTGTTTGGGTGAAAGAGGTATATTACCTTTTAAAGTATTACAGGCTATTTCAGACAAAGCATTAATTAAATTGTCTGAAGAGGCATTTATAAGAATTTTACGGCGATGACAAGAGCAACGGAGTAAGGCCTTGAGAGGCTGTAGGTTTCTGCTTATTCTGACCAACATGCTGCCCGAATATGTAACTTTGACGCAGAACAGCTTCTTTTATCTTTTCACGGTATACACAACCGGCCAATCGGGCATAAACAGACCTGTTCTTAATCGCAGTTCATTGGGAGTCTGTTCCTTTAGATCCACTAAGAGATAGCCGTGTGGTAATTTTGTAGCATCTTCGAAAGCTTCCAAAAATTACTTAAAACGCCCCGGATACATTTGGCGGGCTAAGGTAGTAATCTGCAATTTGTCAACTGGGGTTTTTAGAAAGAGTAATATAAATGCCGTTAAGATTAATCGTTCGGCTTTTCTTTCCTTGAAAGAATAAATTTTGAACTAAGTAAATGATAGACAGATTCTGGTGATGAGTATATTTTGTGAAAGCTTTTTCTATTTCCTGGCTTTCGCTAGCCGATTCCATCAGATCATCTATAATGACCAAATTTATTTTCTCAGGAGGGAGAAGTTCGTCGTCGCATAAAGACTTTGGGAGCCCCTCAATAAATTTTAACTGCTGAAATTTAACCGATAGCTTGTCCTACATTTTCTGCCAGCAACTATAAAACCAAATTATATTTTGAAAAGGTTGAGAAACAACATGATTCGAATGTTCCAGTAATTTTATTACATAATAGGATTTACTGGAACAAGAGGGTCCCGAGATAATTTTAGCGAAGGGGTGTTGAAGGCGTGTATCAAAAGCTCTTTTAGTAGCCATAAGGTCTTGTGGTGTAATCTTTTAGGAGAGCCCTCTAGTTATACACCACTCTGAATTTCTTCCTGAGTGGTCTGTTTTCTAAAGTGAAGCGTTTTTTATTTTGGCGGACCTGCTAACCCTGAACCTGTAACTCTTGAGGGGGTGCTTTATGAGACGTCACAAAATTCTGAACTAGATTGGTTAGTGATTCGAGGTTTACAATTTTGCCGGTTTCGTGGTTAATGGTGATGCCTTTTACCTTCATACATGTTTTGCCTTGTGCCATTTTATACACATCTTTGGACCCCCTGATGCAAATTCTATAATATAATCACCAGGATTTAACTCACTGGTGAGCTCGCCTAAATAGTTACCCAGAGGAGGATTGTACTGACCAGGCTGAGAAATAAAAATGACCGAGTCGGTGTCGTGGTACAACACCCTTTCTCCCAGAATGTCCAGTAAATCGTACAACTCTAAACGAGCATTGGCAGTGGTGAAAGCAGCAATGACAACATTAACGCTACCAGGTAGGGTATACTTTTCATCAGCGTACGAGTCCCTCGGCTTTATATGTTGAGGGAAATCACAGTGCTTTAAGAAAGTTTGTAGCCTGAGGTCGTGTTTTTTCATCGTCTCCCAGTCATGCGCTCAGAGCACGCGCACATCTAGATTAAATTTTGTCCTAAGTATTTCCAGTTTTCGCATAAACTTTTGGTACATAACCGCACAAGTCATGCCGGTTAAAGGATGGGTACTGTTTAAATCATAACATTCTGGACAGATAAAAACAGCCAGCAAATTCAAAGGCGGTCGGAATACCTTTAACTCTGACATAGCCGTCAAGAAAAAAGGAACCCTTCTTTATTTCCCCAAGGTTTAGAGCGTGCCGAATGTTCAACTGTTATGTTTCACAGGGTTACAATAACCAATGAATAGATGCGTTCGAATTGTTTTTCTGACTACTACTGTAATGGTCAGAAGGAATTATACCGATAGATTTTGGAGGCATACAGTTTTGCCAGTACATGGCCATACACAGAGAGGCTAGGGTCATGCATTGAAACAGATCAATATTGCCAATTTTGATGACCTCGTCTCTAAATTTGACACATGCGGTTCTAAGAATTTCAACGTCATTTTTACAATAAAAAGCCATCTCCTCTTTAAAATTAAAAATGCCATGTTTGACACTCTTATACCAGGTAAAAAATTCTTCTTTTACTTTGGTCATCATGCTCTGAATGCCGTAGGATTCAGGCTTAGGGTAAGGTCCGATATAATTCTGATTTTCAGCCGTATTGAAGAAATGGGGGAAATACCCTTTTGCGGCTTCAAACCCCATGGCTTTAGGCATGACACACAATTTCATTGTTAAAAAATTCAAAGAATCTATAAAATGTAATTGATAACCATCATCTGTGAAACACATCAGCTTATTTCCTTGAGTGGTAACACGAGGGTTCACACCATTTTCAAGCAAATACTTCTTTAAAAAGTACCCATCGTAACCTTTTGAATTGTGGGCTATGAAGGTATAGCCTTGATACTTGGGACGACGGTATCTGTCAAAGAACTGGTGTACACAATCTTCACCAGCCCAGAACCAGGATTTCCCCCTCAAGGACTTACAGTATACATAATTCGGAATGTGCACACCTGTTTCTTGCCGACTTTCAAAATCATAAAACACGTATTTCTCACACGATCACCAGACTTCAAGGTTTCTATAAAGCACTGATGGTTTTCTGCATCATTTTCAATTTTTACTTTACAAACACGGCATTCCTTGGGCTGACATTTGTGGGGTTTTCAGGCGGCATTCACTGTGTAAGTTTTGTAACACAGGGGACACATTTTTGCAGTGTTGCAGGCTGCTTCCATGTCATTGGTCTTGTCAATAAATTTAGGAATCATATGCTGAATAAAACAAAATTGGGACCAACAGTAACGGTTCCATTCAATACACTTGATAAGTTCTTCAGGGATCGGTCTGCAATCAGGGGAGAAACAGACATTGCAGTGGCCATCACAGCGATGGCTAAGGATTGAGTGGTAGCTTGTGTAACAGTAGTCACACAAGTACTGTATTTCACCCCCAGAAAACCCTTTAAATTCACAATACTGTAGTAATGGTTATCGTGCCAAAACATAATAGGTTTTAGGGTTTCTACCACGGGAGCTTACAAATTTTAAAAATTTCTCATTTCTCGGGCATCTGTACCAGACAACAATTTTAATATCCAGCAAGTTTTCAAATTTATGAACGAATTTATGAAAGGACACTTTTTCATGCTCAGATAATCCAGCCCTGCTCTGAAGGTTGTACGTTTCACGCATACATAACTGCGAGTTTTGCCTGTACCGTCTTCCATTAGGGTAAGCAGACAAAAGGCAAAACAGAGCTGATTCCCGTAATTGTAAGAAATAATTAAATGACTCATTTTCTTTCTAACTATTTCATGATTGAGTAGAGCGGACGCCTTGCGAGTGCCACTAGCGCCCCCGCTAGGTGAACGAACAATCTGTATGACTAGCATCAGAGACTCGTCCGCGAATACACTCGCGTGACTCTGAAGAAGATTCTCTATCTGTTGAAGAAAATCGTCCACATTAATATCAGAGCCAGTCATCTGTATAAAAATGCTGATAGGTAAGGAATCAGCACGCAGTTCTAACTGTACAACATCTTGCGGATTTGAAGTAAATGAAAATCTATCCAGAATTCTTTGCAGCGTCTCATTAATGCTGTTAAACACCTCCTCGTAAGACTCTAGCTCATAGGCATCGGCGAAATTTAAGGGGTGTTTTATTTCTGTAAAAGCAGGTCTGCCGATCTGCTGAAAAATGCTCTGATTGTCAGCACTAGAGACAGCAGAGGGACTGGCCATAACTGTTACGCCTGAAGTAGAAGCGGATGAGGGTTTAGACACGACAGAACCATCGGACATAACTGGTGCAATTGAGGAGGTTGAGGGGTTAGCCATAAATGGCTGTGCAACAGGGGCTGAGGAAACAGGGGCTGAGACTGAAGCAGAAGTGTTAGCTACAGGGACTAAAGCAGAGGGCCTAGAAGTGATAGAAGCAGGAGACAAGAATGAAGCAGAGGTGTTAGCTACTGGGACTAAAGCAGAGGGCCCAAAAGGGATAGAAACAGGGGACAAGACTGAAGCAGAAGTGTCAGCTACTGGGACTAAAGCAGAGGACCCAGAAGGGATAGAAACAGGGGACAAGACTGAAGCAGAAGTGTTAGCTACTGGGGCTGAAGCAGAGGACCTAGAAGGGATAGAAACAGTGGACAAGACTGAAGCAGAGGTGTTAGCTAGTGGGGCTGAAGCAGAGGACCCAGAAGGGATAGAAGCTGGGGACAAGATTGAAGCAGAGGTGTTAGCTACTGGGACTAAAGCAGAGTGCCCAGAAGGGTTAGCTACAGCTGAAGTAACAGAGATCGAGGAGACTGGAGCAGAGGGTACAAAAGGTATAACTGAAACAGATGTAACCAAAGGGGTAGCTGAGACCGATGTAACCATGCTCTGAGAGACAACAGCGTTCTGGGTGGGTGGACCAAAAGGCTGAGCATTTGCAGAACTCATGGTGTTTGTTAAACCATGACCCATTTGAGCATTCACATTTTCGATCAAAGACCACTGAAACCTTTCTAACAAGTTATTTAATGTCTGCATTTCATCAGGGGTGGCTACTGGATGCAGGGTATCTAAAAGGCAGTCAAGCTGGTCAAAGTCAATGGGAGTGGTAACAGGTGAAGGAACTCGCATGGTAGCTATTATATTATTCATTTGTATCATGTTTTGATTTTGCCAATTAATATATTCCAATTCAGTAAAATATCGGGGTAGAGGAGTAGGCATTTTTGGGGGCCGAATAGAGTAACTAAGTTCATTCACCATGTCATGCAATAACCCAGAATTTTGAGAACCACTCCCAGCGTACAAGTCCTCACTTGCACGCCTTTTCCTGCTTTTACCATCGCCATTCATATTGCCTGACATTATTTGGGGAACAAGTTTTCTAAAATAGTGTACAATAAAATAACCTTTTCATGTAAATCCAGAAAAAGGGATTAAGAGTTTTGAAAATCCAACAGTATTCGTTCGATTTCAGCCTTCAGCTCAGCAGCCTTAGCCCCGGGATCAATTCTTTCAGATTCACCGACTATTTGGGTGAGAAGGCCAGGTGATGATACAAACGGCGGTGAATCCCAGAGTATCTGAGTCAGTAATCCTGGCGACGCGGGCTCTGAAAAAAACAAACAAGGCTAAGTTTTCTTTAAAAAATAAACATTTGCGGCGCACTCGCACAATTAGTTCAACTTACCGGGCTACGTGAAAGAGATGTTCAATAATAGACTGTCCAAGGGCCTTTGCGCCGATTCTAGAGGCTGACTGGAACCTTCGGAAGAATAACCACTCTTCGGAAGCATTGAGTTTTCTGTTAAAATTATATATTTAACCCCTAACGCCTTATTTTTCCACACACCCGAACCCTCAGCTGAAAGTAGTACTTATGGGGTTCTGGGGACTCTTTGTCTTAGGCAGGATTCTTAATCTCAAAAAGACAATCTGTGGTAGCTATTAAATCCTCCAATTGCGTGATAGTTAGGTGTAAAGAAGAATACAGGTCGGCCTCCGATTCTTAGTTTGAACGTACTTAAAGACATTTCCATTAAAAAGTAATCAGCCTAAACAGGTTTATAAAGTAATATGTTTGTGCATTTCCATTAAAAGTAATCAGTCTGAACGTACTTTTAAAGTAATAATTTTGTACATACTTAAACACATTTCCATTAAAAGTATTACATCTGCGCAGTCTTATAAACAACATTTCGATTTAAAAGTACCGCCGAAAGAAGAACTGACTCACTTTTTCAGCAACCTTATGAAATAAGAAAAATACTTCATTTATAAACTCTGAGCGTTACAACTAGGTACAGTTTTTTCATTTAAAAATCAGAAAACCCACCTCCCGGTGAGTGGGTTCTCAGAGATTTCTGATTTGAAAGCAGATTTATAAAAGAAAATCGTTAACAGCACACATTTCGATAATCTACACTTACCAACAATCACAAAAGTATTTTTCCCTTGTCTGCCATTGTGGAAGAAAAAGCGAAACTTCCTACCTTGTGGAAAGCTCTCCGAGGCACTTGTAAGCTGAAAAAGTTTGTGTGGCGATAGAGGGCTAAGTAGAACTCTTTATGCAGAACCGTGTGCTCTGTACCGCCTTGGAAGGGCGGAGCGAAACACCCTGTACGTTTGGGAGAAATCTCATAGGTGCCGAGTTGCTGATGTTCCACCTCTAAGGGGCGGTGACCCTTTGTAGCGGCAAAGAAGCCTCATTCAAATGCTCACAGCTGTAAGTGTAACATCTAAGCAATAGGAAAAAGCGCCCCGTTATGCTTTACAAAGAGATCGTTATGCTAAACGCAGACGTTTTATATGTGAAACCGTTTCTTAGATTGGCCCGTGTATTTTAAAGTTGATATAAATGGGGGTTACATTCAAACCCTATGAAACGAAATCTACTTTGACATTTACCTGATTAACGAGGCTAAAATACAGTATTGGTAAGAACCAAGTTTGTATTCGGAATATAAACATAGACATCGAGCACCCCGTTGAGCTTTGTGCTAAATGCAGAAGTTTTTAATAACTTTTCTTGCGAGCTTTTAAAGTTCATTGTGTATCTATACTAATAAAAGGCAAAGCCCTCACTGACTCACTGACTGACTGACTCACTCATCACTAATTCTCCAACTTCCCGTGTAGGTAGAAGTCTGAAATTTGGCAGGCTCAT